>NW_003519764.1:0-25365 GCF_000190715.1 Dictyostelium purpureum | reverse complement strand
TTAAATAAATTTTTGGAAAATGCAGCGTGATAATAAAAAATATATCAAATATTTTGGAAAATGCATTGTGATAATAAAAAAAAATCAATTTTGGAAAATGCAGTGTGGTATTAAAAAAAAATCAATTATAATATATAATATACAAGTAAATAAAAAATTGATTAAGTATTTTGAATCATTAAAAAATATTAAATATTGTGTAACATTAAAAATATTTCAAATATTTTGGAAAATGCAGTGTGATAATAAAAAAAAAAATATCAAATATTTTGGAAAATCATTAAAAAATAACAAGTATTATAGATCATACAAATATCAAAACTATTATTCAGCATAAAAAATATAAAGTAATATGGATCATACAAATATCGAGTATTATTTACCATTTAAAAAATATCAGATAATATGTATGATACAAAAATATCAAGTATTATTTACCATTTATAATATATAGAGAAATATTTAGCATTTAAAATGTTTATTTAGCATTTAAACACATCATGTTTTATTTATCATTAAAAAATATCAAGTAATATTTAGAATTAAAAAATATCAAGTAATATTTAGCATTTAAAATATCAAGTATTATTTATCATATAAACATATATAGTCTTATTTAGCATTTAAACATATCAAGAATTATTTATCATTTAAACATATTAGCATTGAAAAATATCATGAACTATGTACTATTAAAAAATATTAAATGTTGTGTAATATTCAATCAAGTTTTCGATCAACTATTTGTTTTTTATTGTATGTAATGATTATAAGGTAAGTATTAGGATCATTAAAAATATCAAGTATTGTACTATGGATCATGCAAAATATCAAGTAAATAAGTATTAAAAAATATCAAATAATATGGATCATACAAAATATCAGATATTTTTTAGCTTTTAAAAAATATCAATTAATATGGATCACACTACAATATCAAGTACTTTTTAGCATTAAAATTATCAAGTAATATGGATGATACAAAAACATCAATTATTATTTAGCATTTAAAAAATATAAAATAATATGGATGATACAAAAATATCGAGTATTATTAAGCATTTAAAAAATATCAAGTAATATTTAGCATTTAAAAAATCAAATATTTATTTAGCATTAAAAATATCAAGAATTATTTATCATTAAAAATATCAAGAATTATTTATCATTAAAAAACATCAAGTATTATTTATCATTTAAAAATATCAAAGTATTATTTATCATTAAAAAATATCAAGAATTATTAAGCATTTAAAAAATATCAAGCAATATTTAGCATTTAAAATACCAAATATTTATCTAGCATTTAAACATATCAAGTTTTATTTATCATTAAAGATATCATGTATTATTTATCATTAAAAAATATCAAGTATTATTTATCATTTAAAAATATCAAGTTTTATTTATCATTTAAAAATATCAAGTATTATTTATCATTAAAAAATATCAAATATTATTTATCATTAAAAATATCAAGTTTTATTTATCATTAAAAATATCAAGTATTATTTATCATTTAAAAACATCATGTATTATTTATCATTATAAAATATCAAGTATTATTTATCATTAAAAAATATCAAATATTATTTATCATTCAATTAAGTTTTCACTCAATTATCTTTTGTTTTTTATTGAATGTAATGATTATTGGTAAGTATTATGGATAAAATAAAAAGTAATATGGATCATACAAAAATATCAAATATTTAGCATTTAAAAAGTAATATGGATCATGCAAAAGTATCAAATATTTAGCATTTAAAAAATATAATGTATCAAATATTAGCATTTACATTTCATTTCATTCTATTATCAATATGGTGGTTAATTATGTATTCTGCGTGGTGGGATACATAATTAACCATTCAGCTCTAATATATTCACCCACTACACACAACACAACACACATTACACCTCACTTCACTCATTATCAATATGGTGGTTAGTTATGTATTCTGCGTGGTGGGATACATAATTAACCATTCGGCTCTAATATACACATTTAGGTAAATTCAAGTGGGTTTGATCATTCAAGAATATCAAGATTTATTGTATAATAATTATAAAGTATTGTGGGTCATTAAAAATATCAAGTATTACTGAGCATATAAAAATATCAACTATTGTGTACCATTCAAATATATCAAGGATTATTTATCATTAAAACATAAATATTTAATTGGATCATTTAAATATATCAATTATTGTGTAACACTCATATTGTGGGTCATTAAAAATATCAAGTATTATAGCATATAAAAATATAAACTATATTGAATCATTAAAATACATCAAAGATTATTTAGCATTAAAACATATCAAGGATTATTTAATGAAAATATCAAGGATTATTTAGAATTAAAAATATATCAAGTATTATGGATCTTTAAAAAATATCAAATATTATAACATTCAAAATTTCAAGTAGTATGGATCATAAAATAAACTCTCAATAGGTATTTTGATTACATAGATACTGAGTTGGGCCCGCTTGGTATCTATGTTTTTGAAATTTACTTAATTTTCAATGTGGTGGTTAATTATGTATTCTGCGTGGTGGGATACATAATTATCCACAAATTTTCAATTTGGTGTTTAATTATTTATACTGCCTGAAGGTATAAATAATTAACCATCCGGCTCTAATATACTAACCTCCCCGTGGTAGAGCTGGAAACACTCTTTACAAAGAGTGGCTAATAGTATAAAAATATAATAAAATAAATAAAATAATGGTATTAATATCATTTTATTATCTTTAAAAATTTATAATAAATCTTAATTTAATTTTTTTTTTTTTTTTTCTTTAATTTTTTGTGCATTATTTTTTTTTTTAAAGTTTTAGTGAAATGAATACGCTAACGATAATTGGTAAAAACTGAGAATAACGATAATTTTTAATCACTAATTTTGTGGTACTTATGGATAGGTTGAAAAAAAAGGAAACTTTTTTTAATAAATTAATTTAAATTATAATTTTATTAATTTAATTTTATCTTTTAATAATATATAATTCTTTTATATTGATATTGGTTTTTGGTGGGAATCTAGTATATAATTAGACCTTATACTCATATTGAATTTTCTATTGATATCACCTATTTATTTAATTATATAATTTTTTTGGATATTTAACCTCTTGTTATAAACTAATATTTTCTATTGTGGGTATTTTTTTTTTGTTTATTAATTATTTTTTTTAATTTTATATTATTTTTTATAATTTTTTATAATTTATTTTATTTATTTTTTTTATTTTGTTTTTTTTATTTATTTTGTTTATTTTATTTATTTTATTTATTTTAAATTATTTATATTAGTATATTTTTTATTATTTATTTTTTCAAGATCAAAACCATTCTATATATGGTATTGTTTTTTTTAATATTTTACCTTGTTTGGAATGATCTAATTGCTTTTCTTTACAATTAAAAAAAAAAAAAAAATATAAAATCAAATTTAATTATTAACTGAATAATAAAAAGGAAATATTATAAAACTAAACACCTCCATTTATATATTTAAAAATTTTTACTTTTTTTTTTTTATTTTTTTTTTTTTTTAAATTTTCTCAAAAAATTATTTAAATTTTTATTTTTTGTTTTTTAATTTATTTGTTTATTTTAATCATAAATAAAAAGTATAAAACCATGGTACATGTATACAAAGGTTTATTTTTAGAATGGTAACAATTGATATCATAAATAATTCCTTTATAAATACTCATATACTAATAATATCTTAAACCTATATAGTGATCCACCAACAAAGCAATTTGTTGAATATATTAGCAAACAAGAACATTTTGAAGTTATTGTATTAGATGAAACCCATCTTTTTCTACAAGCAGCTGATGAAAAAATTATAAATACAATCCAAAGAAGAATTGATGATTTACAAAATCAAAATACCTATTCAGTATTTGATAAAGATCAATAAACCCAATAATATCAATAATATTATAAACTAAAAACACATTAATAAAAACAATAACATAACAAAATAATAAAAGCAACATAAAAAAAAGCAACAGCAACAGCAACAAAAACTTGTATATACTTTGTAAATAGTCAACTAAAAAAAATAAAACAATAAAAAATAGTTTTAAATAAAAATACTATGTAAATTGGTTTTTTCCTTTTATTTTAGTTTTTTTTATATCAGGGTAATAATTTGTAAGAACCCAATCGATTTGTGGTAAAGCTATTGAGTTTTTATATGGCTCCTCGGGCTCCATATCTTTTAGATGTATTAGATCCGCACCGAAATGACCACCGAATATTTTAGTGCGTTCATTTGGATAAATATTATTATTGTTTTCATCGATGACTTTGGCTGGCAAGTATGAATAACCTCTGGATAGACCTGAAAAACCATAATTAGTGTTGGATTCATCAAAATCAAAAACAGCAATATTTAATTTGTAACTTTTTGTCGATAAATTCCTAATGAACAATTCAAGGTAATATGAATTCTTTTCGTACCAATCGTAGAGTCTTATAATCTCGAGATATTTCTCATCATGGGGTATATCTGTATTTGATTCTAATATTTGTGATAATTTTTCATATATTGACTTGATTTGGCTTTTCATAGATTCATAATCTTGAGTTTTACCAAGCAAAGTTATTGATTTTTCCGATGCTATAAGATCTAAATTGTACCCTCGTTTAGGGGAACCACGGTAATAGTCATGCATTTTAAAAACACTGCCCATAATGTTTACGAAAAATATTAAATTATCCTTTGTGTTTGGTGTTGAAAAGTTTGGGGAAATTAAAGATGAAAAAGAGGAATCTATATAGCTTGAAATCTCTTTAGTTAATACACTCTCTGCTTCAAGTGCTGAAATATTAAATAATGTTGAGTTCTTTAATATAATTGGTGCACTCCAATTCTTTGTTGAAACTAACCTTGAAACATTTACTATTTTTTGCAAACCTAGTAAAGCTACACTCCAAATATTTTGGGGTGAATAATTTATATTATTAAATGCAACAGCTCTAGAAAAAGAATTTGACCCAATAAAAAATCTTTCACTTGCATTTTGACTACTATATAAAATATCTCTTCTTCCTTGAGATTTAGTGGTATACTGTGAATTTAATACCAAATAGTCTATTTTTTCATAACCCCTTGATAAAACTGGAAAATCTTTTTTTTTAAAATCAACACTATTTTTATTATCATTATAATTATTATTGTTATTATTACTATTTGAAATATCATTATAAAAATTATATTTTTCAAAAACTTTTTTATAAAAAATAATAATAAATATAACAAAAAAAATAAATTTAAAAATATACATTTCTTTGTTAGGGCGGGATTAAATAAATTGAAAAATAAAAAAACTCTTATATTCAATTTTTTTTGATGAGTCATTTGTAAAAGTGTTATTTTTAATAATGAATAATTTGATGAGTCATTAGAAAACCAATAATAAAAAAAATAGGTAGAAGCTTTTAACAAATAAAGATAATTATTAAAAAAGAAATTGTTTATTTAAAAAACAAGATGTTTTTTTTGATGTCGTTCTATGTTATTGATAATTGTGATTTTTATTATTCTTACTATTTTTTTTATAAATATTATTTTTATTAATATTAGTTTTTTTTTTTTTTAATAATAAATAAGAATATAATTAAAATTCATTTATTTTAAATATTATAAATTAACAAGAATTGTTTTTTTTTTTTTTTATTTGTCAAAAGTACCAAAAACATAATCAAAAATTGGTGAGGTAACACCGTAATTTTTGGCATCATCTTTGTAATGATGATTAAGATGATTAGTTTTGATATCCTTAAAGATTTGTGGTAACCATTCGATATCAGCATGATGGAAATAATAATGGACGGTATCGTATAACATGTAACCACAAGCAACACCAGCATAAAAAGCCCATGGAAGACCAGTTAAGTGCCAATGATCTGGGAATTTTAAGAAACCTTTAAAGGCGCCATAACCGATCAAAACTGAAAACATTGGTGGGAAAGTAAGACGAGAATGGTCGTGTGGAGTTAAATGATGAATACCATGGATGAAAAAGTGGAAAAAGTTACCCCAGTATGATGTAGTTTCGATGTGGAAAACCCATCTATGAAGTATGTATTCGATTAATCCCCATGAGAATAAACCAATGAAAAATGTAGTTATTGATGATAAAACTGATGATTTTTCTTGAAGTGTTGAATAAATTAAAGCTGTAGTAATAATTGGGATCCACTAAAATAAATTAAAATTTTAAAAAAGAATTAATATTAACCATACCAAACCATTATTATTATTATTATTATTATTATTATTATTATAATTATTATTATTATTATTATAATTATTATTAATAAAACTTACTAAAACAAAAATGTACCACCATGGCCAACGAGTAAATAATTCTAAAATTGAATTGTCAAAGATAATAATTTTTTTAAGACCAGTTTGTGAGTGAATCCATTTCATATAATTTGGACCAACTAAATATTTCAATTGTGGTACCATTGGTTTTGTTGGATCGACAAGCTTTAAAATATTTTCGTCAATTGTATTATCTGAGGTGTATGAAATTTTATTTGAAGTATTTGATTGCTGTTTCTTTAATTTTTGTTGTTTGATATATTCTGATACTGTTTGCTTTCCTTCAGGCTTACGATAACCTGCAAGTCTGCCAATATGATAACTCTTTAACATGTTGAATGCTACCTCTGAATGTTCGTGTATTGCACCATCGATGAATACTTCTGAAATATCTTCCCCTAAATGCTCTATTAAAATATCTGATCCACCAGGGTGTTCAAACATAAACGATGTAATATCATACACTTGGCCATCCAAAGATACCCATGCATCACTTTTATCATTGTGCTTTTTAACTTCGCTAACTAAAATTTCTTTACTTTCAATCATTTTTTTAGATGATTATTTATTTAAAATAAAAATAAAAATAAAATAATTGTGAATGGAATGAAAATAATTTTGATTTTTTTTTTTTTTTTTTTTTTTTTTTAAAATTTATGTTTTTATAAAAAAAAAAAAAAAATTTTAATATTATATTATTTATATTATTATTATTACTATTTTATTATTTATAAACAAAAAATAATAGTTATTGCAATGAAAAATAAATATTTATAAATATTTTGTGTATGGTATATGTATATTTAAAATTTGTTTATATTTAAAAAATTTTAAAAAATAAAAAGAAAAAATTTTAAAAAATAAAATTTTTTTAAAAAATAAAAAAAAAATTAATAATTATTTTTTAAAAATTGGATGGAAAAAAAAAACTTTAAAAAAAGGTGGGGTGTGTTGAATGAAATAAGTGTGTGTGTTTTATGGTATATACTATTTTATAAAAACTATTAATAGTAATGGATATGGAATGAACTATTATTATTACTATTATATTTATTTATATATTTATTATTTAATGGATAAATAATATTAAAAAAACAAATAATACAAAAATGATATTATTACTATATCACGTATTTTTTTGTGTGGATTAAAAAAAAATTGGTTTTTTTTAAAAAAAGTTTTTTTTTGAATTTTTTATTTTAAAACAATTGCGATGGGTGTTGTGATAAAGATGTGAGGGCGTGATGTGAGGCTTGAGAGGTAATGCGAAATATCACATAAATATTAATATGTCAAAAAAAAAAAAAAAAAAAAAATTCGAATTATGTGGGTGGTGGTAATATGGAAAAAACAGTTTAGTTTTTATTTAGTTTTTTTCGATTATTAGCTTGTGAAAAAGTTATTATAAAATCTAAAATAGATGTAATTTTACAAGAAACTATATGTATATTATAATTTATATAATGTTACAATTTTAAAAATAACACAATGCTAACAATTCGGAAAAAAAAAAAAATAAAAATAATTAACAACACAATTTAAAATGTGAGTGAGTATTTTATGTTTGCCTTAGTTTTAGAAACAAAAAAGTGTTCAAAAATTTTAATTTAAACAAATATAACCAATGAATAAAAAAAGTCGTTGGTAAAAAAAAAAAAAAAAAAAAAAAAAAAAAAAAAATTAAAATTGTATTTTTTTTATTTATTTTTTAATTACTTTTAAACCTAACGAATCAACGAAAAAGTATATTAAATTAAATTATTATACTTTTTTTAGTTTGTATTCTTTATATGTTGTCATTTTATATGTCATGCTTCTTTTTTTTTTATTATTTCGCCACAATCCAAAAAAAAAAATTGGTTGAAATTTCTTTTAAAATTTTTATTTTATTTATTTATTTATTTTTTTCTTTAAATTATTTCAAGAATATCAAATCAAAAAATATTACACCAAATGATTATAAAAAAAATAAAAAATAAATAATAAAATAAATAAAAAAAAAATAAAAAAGATGATTTTGTGTGTGAAGATTAAAATTTTATCATTAATTGTTTTTATTTTTTTTTATTTTTTTTTTTTCATGATTCAAAAAGTAATATAAATGGTTTAAAATGATGAGAGAATTTTGTTATAATTAAAATCAAAACAATACTTTTATTTGGTTTAAATATTTTTATCTGCCATGACAAAGAAATTTCAAAAAAAAAAAAAAAATAAAAAAAAAACAAAAAAATCCTGTGGTATTATAATAAAATTTCTTTTTTTTTTTTTTTTTTTAATTTTACATTTTTTTTCATGGTGCCACCTTTTCTCTTTTTTGTAACTTCTATACGCTTAAATAAAAAATAGTATTTATTATTATTTTTTTTTTTTTTGTGTGTGTGTTTAAATTTAATTTTTTTTTTTTTTGAAATTTATTTAATTTTTTTTATTTTTTTTTATTTTTATATATTTTAATTAAAATTTTTATCTTTTTTTATATTTATATATCACACAAATAATTATATATTTATTTATTTTTGTTCCTTAAAATCCCAGGAAAAACTATTTTTATATTTTTATTTCCAAACAACACTTTTTTTTTTTTCAATAAAATTTTAAATAAACGATAAATATAAATAATAAAAATAATAAAAATAAATAAATAAATAAATGGAAAGGTTATCAGTTTTATGTAATCATTTCGATAATGATGATAATAATCAATATTTATTACAAAGTAATGATGTTGTGGCAACATCAACAACCAATTCAAATAATCAACAAACAGCATCAGTAAATAATTTATTACAATTAAGTTCAAAGATTCAATTAGATTCAAATAAAATCGAAAAGCTCACTGCTATTCTCTTTGATCATCCAGATAAACAACTTCAAGAGGATCGTAATCGTTTAGTCGACAAATTAAAAGATCCAATATTTGAATGGAAACCATATGTTAGTTTTCACGAATTAAGAGAGTTAACTCAAAATAGATTGGTAGCATTATCTCATGACCCAGTATTAAAGTGTAGTGAAATCGTTACAAATTATAAAAAGTTTTCAATGTTTCAAAGTACTTTAGTTTATTCTGACATGTCATTAGCAGTAAAGTCATCAGTACATTGGGGTTTATTTGCAGGTTCAGTAGCATGTTTAGGTACAGAAAAGCATGAAAAGTATTTCAACGATATTGATACTTGTAAAATGAACGGTTGCTTTGCTTTAACCGAATTGGGTCATGGTTCAAATGTTAAAGGTGTCGAAACTATTGCAGAATATGATCCAGCCACTCAAGAGTTTATTATCCACACTCCATCTGATACTGCACAAAAGATTTGGATTGGTAATGCTGCCACCTACGGTTGCTTTGCTACAGTTTTTGCAAATCTCGTCAGTAATGGCCAAAACTATGGTCTTCATCCATTTTTAGTTCAAATTCGTGACACTAAAACTTTAGAACCATTAAAAGGTATTTCTACTGCTGATAATGGCCCAAAAATTGGTTTAAATGGTGTCGACAATGGTCGTATTTGGTTTAACAAGGTTAGAATTCCAAAAGATAATCTTTTAAATAAATTTGGTGACATTGATAACGCTGGTGTTTATAGTACCCCAATTAAAAATCCAAATGTTCGTTTCAATTCAATGTTAGAATCACTTATCGGTGGTCGTATCACTGTCGCTAATATGGCCAATAGTGCCGCTAAAATGGGTCTTTATATTGCAATTAGCTATGCATTCACACGTCGTCAATTTGGACCAACCAATCAAAAAGAAGAGCTTTTAATCGATTATATTACTCATCAACGTCGTTTATTCCCACAATTAGCAGAAGTATATATTAACCAAGTCGGTATCAATTATGTTATCAATAAGTTCCAAAATAAAACTGATAAAGATGCCAGAGATGTTTTCCTTTTAGCCTGCGGTTTCAAAGCTGCTACCACTTGGAATCGTTCTAAAACCCTTCAATTATGTCGTGAATGCTGTGGTGGTCAAGGTATGGCTGCCAGCAACAAGATTGGTATCCTCCGTGCTGATACCGATGTCGATTTAACTTATGAAGGTGATAACACTGTTTTAATGCAAGCTGTCAGTAAAGCACTTCTTCAAGAGTTCAAATCATATTTCACAGGCACAAAGAGAATTACTGGTATGCTCAGTTACACATACTCTAAAGGTCACATTGGTATCTTTTTAAGAAATAAAAACTTTTTCACTAAACGTCTCCACACCGAAAGCCATTTATTAGATCCAGATGTCCTCTTGGATGCATTCATTTATCGTGAATTCAAACTTTTAAGACTCTTAATCAAGACACTCAGAGGCAAAGTTAAAAATGAAAAGATGTCAGGTATTCAAGCATGGAACAGTTCATTAGATTTAGTACTTCAATTAGCTAATGCCTATGTTGAAAGAGTTTCAATCGAAAAATTCTTAGAGGAGGTTCAAAAGGCTTCTGATGATATCAAACCAGTTTTATTATCATTATGTGTATTATATGAATTAACTAAAATCGAAAGTAAGTACTAAAAATATACGTTTTGGGTTTTTTTTAATTTTAAATATTAATTTTTTTTTCATTTTTTTTTTCAGATGATTTGGGTTGGTTTTTATCAAATAAATATTTTGCTCCAATCAAAGGTCAAGCTATTGGTAATACCATTAATAAAGTCTGTAATTCATTAAGAGATCATGCTATTCCATTAGTCAAAGCTTTTGATATTCCAAGTCAATTCTTAACAGCACCAATTATAGGAGACTGGGTTGCTCATTATTCCAACCCAAAAAATTTTTAAAATCAATTAAGGAGGTAACCAATTACCTAATATATTAATTTTTCAAAAAAAAAAAAAAAAAAAAAAATATTAAATTGGATTTTGTATAAATAAAATAAAAGAGAAGAAATCAAATAAAAGAACAGCAAAGAATAAATGATATACAATATTTATTTTCTAAACTGTTTTGCCCAATAAATTTAAACAAGTAAAAAAAATAAAAAAAAAAATAAAAAAAAAATAAAAAAATAAAAAACTTTTTTTTATAAATTTTTATAATTTTATTTTTTTTAATTTTTTTTCATCACAAAAACCAACCACTATATCTATACAAACAAATAAAAAAAAAAAAAAAAATTGTATATATCAAACATTTTACACACACAAAAAAATAAAATAAATACACTAACACACTTTCATACACCAACACATCTCCATCCATCCCCCAAACATAATTATAGCACCACAAAACTACACCCCAAATTCTTTTTTTTTTTTTTTTTTATTTATTTATTTGTTTATCTTTATAAAGTTTTAACTTAACCCACTTAACACTTCACTCAACGGTGCAGTACTTTGTTGTAGAATATTAAAATCTTATTGTTTTGATTATCCGATTTCAAATATTTGTAATCAAAGAATAAAATCGATAAATAAAAATCCCACTTTAATTTTAAAGAAAAAACTCACCAAATAAAAATTAATTAAAATAATAAAAACTAACATATCCAAATTAATATAAAAATTATTATAATATTTTTTATATTGTTATATTTGTTATTATTAAACCCATTTTATCATAAAGAGTTAAAAAAATTTAATATTTTTTAATTAAATTTTAAATTAATTAATTATAAAATAAATAAATATAAAACAAAGAAATAATAATATACATTAATAACAATTGTAATTTTACATGTGTGCACACAAAATATTATACTTACAAAATAAAAATTTATAGAATATAGATATAGATATATATATATATATAGAAATGAGCTTTTTAGAAAATTTAAATTTGGAAACAATTTTAAATAGGATCGAAGATTTGTTAAACAACGACTCCGATTTTAAAGCAAATTACAGTAAGGTTAGAAAAAGAAAAAGCGAAAAAGAGGAGAGACTATTTATAACAAGGTTAAATCAAATTCTATCACAATTGGCCGAATATAAAGATGGTAGATCAATGGTTCATATATTTCATTTAAGATTTATTCACACAAATGTTCATTCAAAAAAAACAAGAGTCCCAAAATTAATAGCAATCATTACAGAGTATCTCCGATTAATTAACAAATCTTATATTAGCGAGGGACATTACACCCATACTCCTAGTGGTACATCATCTCATTCATCACCAAATCCTTCCTCTTCTTCTTACAGCCATTCAAATACAGCCTCTTATTCATCACCAAATTTCTCTTTAACTTCTAGTAACCCAAATGTATATATAAATTCTATAGTTGTAGATAATGATAGTAGTGAAAATTTAGAACATCAAATTGATAATAATAATAATAATAATAATGTACATAATAGTAATAGTAATAATAGTGGTAATTTAAGTCTTAGTACAAACAGCTCACCACTTTCAAAACTTGAGGGTATGACATCGTCACCTATTAATAACTCACAAGAGGATTTAGAAATAACAACTATTAATTTTAGTAGTCCACCACAACATAATAACGGAGGCACCCCAAATTTTAATTCATCAGCATCAAATACACCTAATTATTTATCATCATCATCATCTCCAGTTTTAACATCGCAAAATAGTTCCAGTAATATGACCAGTATGGTTAATGGTAATGCACCGGGCGCTGGTATTTTTAAGGTAGACTTTTCACAAGAAATTAAAATTGCAAAGGAATTATTAGACTATTTAACAACTCATCATATTGATCCAGATAATTCATTAGTTGGCTGTGACGTTAATCCAATCTATTTGGATAGTGTCTTTAGATTAAGATCCCAAAATTCATTCAGTGAACGTTCATTAATCAAAATGATTAAATCATGGGGTGCAATGAAAGATGACCATATAGTAAAGGAAGTTAGAAAAATGGCAAACAATTTAAATAATTTAGATTTTAGAAAGGGCGAACTCGTTATTATCAAATATATTGAACAAGAAAAAGAGCTTCACCAACCACACTCACCAAATAGCGAAAATAATGGTATTAATAATAACAATAATAATAATAACAATAACAACAGTAATAATATTTCCGATTTAAATTTAGAATCTGAAGATCAATTCTTTGATTTTGATGATTCACTCGATAATATACCAACAACATCATTTAATAATCAACAACAAAGCCATCAAAATCAATTTAATATTAATAATAGTAATACTGGCAGTGGTAATGAAAAGCAAGATGATAATAGATTGGGCAGCTATATTTTTGCAAGATTTGAAGAGGAACTTAATAGAACATGTAAAGTTTATATTATCCCAACTGAAGATGGTAAACAACTGTTATCAGTTAATATAAATAACATTTATAAAATCACACCAGAAATTATTGAAGCCGCCAAAAATGAAAAATATATAGATTTGGTCAACGACCCATCAAAACCATTTTTCCACTTGCTTGCTTTCAAAGAAAGAGAGCTTATTAATGATCACCTCGAAAAGAAAAATGTAGATGTTTCAGTTATGGATAAATGTAGAAATAATAATGCATCAATTTTAGATTTACCTACTATAAAATCAACAATGGAGGCAGTTAAAGATTTAAACAAAAATATTCAAAATACAAATTTATTAAATGAAGTTAAGAAACTAGCAAGGTTAGAATCAAAATCATTTTTAGAAAATGGTAATATTAATTTTTTTTATTTTTTTATAGTTTATTATATTTATAATTTTATTAATATTTAAATTTGTTTAAAATAATTTTAGCAAGAAAAACCTGTTTTTATATTCCACTTTATGCAAAAATGGAAGAGATCGTTAAAAATATAGAAGGCATTAGGGAAACTGAATTAAGAACATCAGTTCAACAAAGTTTAATCTCATTAGACACCTGCTATTATAAAGCTCATTTAGAAAAGAAAGAAATTTTAGATAGTACTGAAAAAGGAAGATTAAGTCAATGGTGGCTAGCTTTAATCAAAGATTCATTAAATGCCTTTCTTTCAAAGAATGGTTTCAGTTTTTCAGCTGTTCCTGCAGACTATTTAGAAAAACCTCCACAAAATATGAGTGCAGTTAAATTTAATTTAGAAATTTTACATCAAATATTGTTAATTCCAACATTAATTTACACACCAAAGTCAAATAGTCAATCACATGCAATTTCCTCTTTAACAAATTTATTTATTGATCAAAACCAACAACAACAGCAATTACAATCACAACAACAACAACAGCAACAGCAACAACAACAACAACAACAATCAAACGAGGAATCAAATATCCAAAAAGAGTTTAGAAAAGTTGTTATCAATTTAGCAGAAACAATTTATCCAGCAATTGATGAATTTGTTTTAAAGAGCTATTTAGTTATTTTAGATACTTTCGATATGTTTACACAAAGGGTTTCAGAATTAGAAAGCAAGGGTTATTTAAATTTAGAGTATGTCAAAAATCTTTATCAAACTAAAAAGGATACTATTACCGATAAAACCAAATCTCAACAATTAGAAAAACTCTTAAAAGATATTCATTATTGTATCGAGATGAAAAGTCTTGAAAATGTTCCACAAGAAAAGCGTTTAGATATAGTTACTATTACAGGTTTGGTATTTGGTAGGGTTCATAGATTAGAAAATGAAATGAGAACCGTAGTTGAACAGTGGAAACATTTGGAAAATTCACCAATTAGAGTCTCATCACCGCTACTTATCTCATCTAATCATCACCATAGAAGAGCAATCTCATCATCAAATGATAGCACAGGTAGTGGAAGTAGTAGTTCAAAATGGTCATTTTCAAATAGTAACTTTGAACAGAAACAAAATACTGCACCAAAATTCCTTCAAGCTCAAAGAAAAATTAATCATTCAAGTAATGGAACTTTAGTTGTTGGTAATGGAGGTTATTATCATAATAATAATAGTAATAATAACAGTAGACCCACCTCACCTTCAAATTTAAAAAACTATCATATAAATAATGAAGACAGTACTTTTTCATCAGGAGACGAAAAATAATCTTTTCAACAGATATTTAGTGTTGCTTTTTAATAATCAAATATTTAGTATACTTAATTTTATTTATTTAATAAAAAAAAAAAATTTTCAAAGGAACTAATTTTATTTTTTTAAAAAAACGGAAAAATATGAAAATATAAATTTAAATATCAACCCACAACCCAAATTTTATTTATTTTAATAAATTGTATAGAAACAATAATGATTTAAGAAAGGCTATTCATATTTATTTAATGTATTGTAATGATAAAAAAAAAAAGATTTTTTTATTTGTTTATCTTATAATTAACCGAATTATTTAAATTGTTTGTATTGGAAACTATTATTTTATTAAAATTGTTATTTTCACTTAAAATAGAGACTTCAAATGAATTAAGTTTTGATTTATTACCATTGAATGGATTGGATTTGAAAATACTTGTTATTGATGCTATTTATAAAAAAAAAGAAAAGTTAATATTCTATTTATAAAAAATATATAAATAGAAAATAATTAAACATACCAATAATTGTCATTTTATTTTAAAATTTTGAGTTTATAGGTTTATAGGTTTATAGGTTTGAATATTACAAATTTTAAATTTTATTATTTTTTATTATTTTTTTAAGTTTTTATTTTTTTTTTTCGTTTAAAAAAAAAAAAAATTGGGTAATTTATTTTATTTAATATAGATATGATGTAATAAGATTTTTTAAAAAAAAAATAAAAGAAAAATTGCTGTATTAAAAAAAAAAAAAGATATAAATTTTAAAAGTGTGTTATATAATAAATTCTGGATATATATTTTGAATCTATTATTTTGGAATTAAATATTTGACACCATTTTCTTCAACTACACGAGCAACATTTTGGACCATTGTGACGAAAATCTTCTTGTTATTTGGATCTTTTAATGGTGTTTTAAAGATATTGATGAGGTCCATAGATTTGATCTTTTTAATCTTTTCTAAGTATCTTCTTATGTATTCCTCGGTGAATGGAGGTTCGGCAGGTTGGGTTGGTGATGTTGGTTGAGGTGGTGAGTTTGGTTGTGGTTGAGGTGGTTGTGGTGAGGATGGTTCTTTCTTTAATTTCTTTGAATCTCTAGTATCATTTGAAGAATCAGCTTTATTCTTTTTGGATTTCTTTTCTTTACCTTTTGGTGAACCGTCTTTTTGTTTTTTGCTTTTTTTCTTTGAGTCTTTTGAATCTTTTGATGAGCCGTCGTCTTCTTTTTTAACATTTGGTAGACCTTTTGGAAAATCTTCATCTTCATCTGGGTCTATTTCTTCTTCGTCGTCATCCTCATCGTCATTCTTTTCTTCATTTTCATCGGCGCTATCATCCTTGTCGTCTTCGAGATCTTTTTGTTGCTTCTTTATCATTTTTTTCATTTCAATACCAGCAGCAGATAGGTCTTTGTCGTTATCTTCATCCTCGATTTGATTTTCGTCTTCAGCTGTTAAACCATCGCCCTCCATGTAGGTATCATCCTCATCATCTTCAAATCTATTTTCAAAATCTGGAGCATCCCCATCTTCGTTATATTCATTCTCTTTCTTTTCTTTTCTATTTTGAAGTTTTTTATCGTTCTTAACATCAGCTTCTGTATATCTATTTGGATCTTCATTAACCTTCTTTTTAAGAGGCTGCTCTTCTTCCTCAATCTTTTCTAAATTTGCATTTGGATCATTCTTTTTAAGTTTTGCTGTAAGGAAATCCCATTCTTGGTTTTTCTTTTTCATCTATATTGATTTAATATTAAAAATAAATATTAAAATATGTTAATATAAATATATATATATATATTTTTTAATATAATATTACTTACAAAATCTTCAGCTTCTTCGGTTGTGAGAGAAACGAATTCTTTTTTTGGTCTAAAATTATACCAATCATTACATGGAACAGCTTTAATAGAACCATCACTTTGGAACATAAATAAAAAGTAATTGGATGATGATTGATTACCTTCAACATTACCTTGATATGAGTGGTTGCCGTTACTATCTTCAAGTTTCCAAGGTATAGTTTTTGGGTTAACTGGTTTGGCTTCGTATCTTTTTTTTCTATGAAATGGTTGGGCAGCATTAGGATTTGGTGTGGCATTATTGGTTGTAGTAGTTGTAGTAGTTGTGGTAGTTGTAGTAGTTGTGGTGGATGTTGTACCATTAGTGCCATTTGTTGTACCAGTAGTACCATTTGTATTGTTGTTAGTGGCATTATTAATGTCATGATTTAATAACTGTGTTAATGGATTGAATTTATACATTTTAACTGGCTTTGAAAATGAAGATAATTCAATCTTATTTGAAAATTTTGCAATGTTCCATTTTTTTGTTCCTTTTGTTAAATTTATATTATAAACCTTTTCATTACTCATTATTGGTGATTTATGAAATATTAATATATAAATAAATATATTAAAATGAACTTAAATATAAAAAAAAAAAAAAAAAAAAAAAAAAAGATAATTAATTTTTAATTTATTTGTTTCTTAAATAAATCAAAATTAAAATAAAGAAAATTTTAAAAAAAATTT
Organism: Dictyostelium purpureum; assembly: GCF_000190715.1. NCBI lineage: Eukaryota > Evosea > Eumycetozoa > Dictyosteliales > Dictyosteliaceae > Dictyostelium > Dictyostelium purpureum. The sequence goes on along the minus strand of NW_003519764.1, from coordinate 7,556 downwards.
TGAATTTATTTTTAAAAAATTTTAAAAAAAAAAAAAATTTAAAAAAAAAAAAAAAAAAAAAAAAAAAATATTTTATTTTGTTTTATTATTTTAATTTTTACAGTATCTATATTATAAAATTATTCCTATAATAATAAATACCAATAGATAATAGTAAACAATAACAATAAAATGGGTAAAAAAAAGAGTAATTTGGTAGTAAATCTTTCAGATGACGAAGAAGATGTTAAAAAGGTAGAAAAAGTTGAAAATAATGACATTGAAGATAACAACGATGAGGATAAAAAAGAGGATGAAGGAGAAGAGGAGGACGAAGATGAAAATAGTGGTGATGAAAAAAAGGAAAGTAAAGGTAAAATGATACAAAGACATAAATTAGAAGTAAAGGTAATTATAAACCAATTGTATTGGTTATAAATAAAATTCAAATTTTTTTTCAGACAATTAATTATTTTAATTTATTTAAAATAAAGAAATTACAACAACAAATTGATAAATTAAATCATGCAATTCCAAAAAAAGATAAAAAAGCAAAACAAGATTTATTAGTTAAAACCAAGAAAATGGAGCATGAATTAAACATGAAACATCAAGAGGAATTAGATGGTTTTGAAAAAACACAACCAAATATCAGCGAATCATTAAACCAACTTTTAATCAACTCAAAACCAAATGCACCATCAAAAGCATACTTAAAAAAAGCAAAGAAATTAGAAGAAGAGGAACAAAGAATCAAACAATTAGAAGAAGATAGAAAGAATTTTGTATCAAAAGGTGTTATCGAATTTAACGATTTTATGACCAAACTCAAACCATTAAAGAAATCAATTAAAATGGTAACTATCAATAGAAATAATGGTTTTGAAATACGATATTAATTAAATTTTTATTGTCATTATTGTAGATTAACCCAGATGGTGATTGTTTATATTCAGCAATTACAAATCAACTTTTAATCAATAAAATTATAAGCGAAGAAGAAAGTAAGAAATACCCAAGAACATTAAGAACCATAGCTGCAGATTACATTAAAGCAAACAGAGATGAATTTCTTCCATATATTTCAAGCGAAGAAGATTATACCGATAGTGAAGATCCAATCAGTGATTATTGTGAAGAGCAAGTACTTCAAGTTGGTAAATGGGGTGGTCATATTGAACTTAAAGCACTCTCAGAATCACTTAAAAAAGTCATTGTTATTTTCAATGCCTATTCAAACGATATAACTATTGGTGAAGAATTCCAAAATGATAAAGAGGAAAAACTTTATTTATCATATCATAGACATGCCTTTACTTTGGGTGAACATTATAATAGTGTAATTCCATCATCAGAATAAAATAAAATAAAAATAATATATACAATACATAATCTAATGTAATAGATATACATTAACTTATACATAAACAAATATACACATCAATATATTAACAATACATTTAAAACAAAAATGTATTTCAACAACAATAATAATAATAATAATAATAATAATTAATAAAAGTATCAATTAATTAAATAAAGTTTTTTTTAATTAAAGCACACATTAATCTTATTTATTTAACGATTAAAGAATAATTGATGTGGTGGAATTTGTTGTAAAATTTGTTGTGATGTGTGTTGTTGTTGCTGTAAATAATGATGGTGTTGTGGTGGTAAATAATAAATTGGTTGTTGTATTTTACCTTTAATTTGACTTTGTTGGAATTGTTGTTGTTGTCTTAAATGATTTTGTTGATTAAAGTAAGCAGTATTAGGATCATGAGCTTTGAGAGGTGGTTGTCTATATGATACATTTGGTGTAAAGAATGATAATTGATATTCGCTTCTTAATACTTGTTCAGCATGAATAACACCAGTCTTCATTGGTGTATAGTATGTAAAATTGGGTAAACTGAATTGATATGTAATTTGATGATAATGTGTTTGAAGTTGTTCTCTAATCGAATATACAATAATATTTTCAAACTCTCTTGATAAACCCTAATTAAAAAAAATATTAGTTTTTTATTTATTTATTTATTTATTTACTTATTTATTTTAATTTTAAAATACATACAAAATCCATTGAAATTGATTTAGCAAATGACTCTGGTAAATTTGGTCCTAAAATATCCCATTCAAATCTATCCTTCAAGTAAAGACCATTGACATTTAAATCTAAATTGATGGTTATAATACATTCACTTAAAATTTGTTTAAGTTTTGGTAAAATTTTACGAAATTCTCTAATAATATTTTTACCATTATTTACTTGAACGACAATACCATTTGTAATTAAAGCTTCAAACCATTCTGGATAATCCAATTCGATACATAAACGTTTGGCATAGTACTCTGGTGTTATATTTTTTTCATTTAGATTCCAAAGTAAATAGTCGTGGAATTTGAATAAGCCATGTTGAAGATCTAATCTAATTGGAATAAGATAATCGTCACCTGGATCACCTGTTTGAAAAATAGTGTCAACTTCACCTTGATTGCCTTGAGAGTATTGTTTTTGTTCTGCTTCTTTTTGTTTTTGATGCTCCATTTCTTCATCACTGTCGTCTTCGCTATCACTAATTTCATCGATCTCCTCCTCTTCCTCCTCCTCTTCTTCTTCTCCTTCATCTTCCATAAAAATTTCTTCCTCTATAACATCTAAATTTGGTTCACCATGTTCGTCATATTTAATTTTAGATTCAAGTGCATCTAATTCATCTTGTTCTTTTTGTTGCTTCTTGGTTCTTTTCTTGCTACTACCATCATCATAATCTTCGTCGTCATCGTCATCCTCGTCATTATCTTCATCTTCGTCGTCAAACTCGTCATCGCCTATATCAATTTCTTCATCATCTTCTTCATCCTGCTCTTTTGGATATCCCCTTTGTACTGGTATTCTTTTTCTCTTTGACCCAAGTGCAATATCTTCTGAATTTTTATCATCTGTTACTTTATCTTCATTTTCACTATTTTCTTCTTCATTTATTATATTATTGTTATTATTACTATTATCTATATTATCTGTATTATTTATATTATCATTGTTATTAATATTATCTTGTATTTCTGTATTGGTGGTTGATGTATTTTCTAAATTTTCCATTTTTGTAAAAAAAAACCAATTTAGAACTATTATTTTCAAAAATTAATTTTTAGAAATAATAAAACAATAATTATTTAAAAATAAAAATGAAAAATAAAAAAAAATTTTGAAATTTTTAAAAATTTTAAAAAAAATTTTAAAAAAAAATTTAAAAAAAAATTAACTGTTATAAATTATATAAATGTAATTATTTTTTTTTTTATTTTTTATAAAACAATCCAGTTAGTTTATCTATGAATAATAATAATTTAGAATCACAACTACACTTTTTATACCATGTGGTTTAAAAAGTATTTATTAATATATATTATTTATTTATTTTAATTTTTTAATTTTTTAATTTTTTATAATTTTTTTTAGTTTAGAATAGTATTGAATATAATAAAAGTATATTTTTTGTTTTATTTGAGTTTATTTATATTTATATATAATTTAAAAATTAATTAAGATATTGAAAAAAAAAAATTAAAGAAAATAAAAATTAAAAAAAATAAAATATTTTTAAAAAAAAAAAAATTTTAAAAACGAAAAAAAAAAAAAAAAAAAAAAAACGATTAATAGCTCATTAACATTTTTTCACAGTAAAAAGAAAGTTTACTTTTTAATTATATAGAAAAAATGAAACAAAAAGATGCGGAATTAGAAAAATTTAAAAGAGTCAAAGCTATTATCGATGGTTCAGCTAAACCTTATATTCCAAAAACATCAACTGGATCAAAAAAAACCAATTCTATGATGAAATCATTCGGAAAAAAGAATAATAAAAAAAATCAAGATGATGATATTCAAGATAAATATTCAAAATATTTAGACGATGAGGATCAAGATGATGGTCAAGAAGAATTGGACTCTTATAAATTACCAAGAAGATTTGATGATGAAGAAATTGAGGAGGATGAAGCTTTCGATGAAGATGATGAAGAAACATCAGGTTTAAAAAAAAAAGTAATATTATATCATTTGTTTTTTGATATATATTAAAATATTAAATACTAACATTATATTTTTTTTATTATTTAAATTTATAGGACAGAAAAGATTTTGAAGATGAATATGGAAATGATGATTTTGTAGATCTTTCTGAACTTTTAGATGATGATACTCCAGCAACTCCAGCAACCAAACCAGTTCAAGCACAATCAAAGAAATCACAAAATACCAAACCAGTTGTTCAAGATAGTGATGAAGAAGACGATGAGGAAGATGAAGAAGGAGATTCAGATGATGATTCAGAAGATTTAGAATTTAGCGAAAATGAATTTGACGATGAAGCCCCATCAGAAGAAGACGATAATGTAGAAGATGGAGTTAATTCAAATTTATTATCAATTGTTAAGAATTTAGAAAAAAATCAACCAAGAAAATCAACCAAGAAATTAGCAGATATGACAGAATCAGTCGGTAGTGAATCATTATTTGGTATGTTCCCAACAGCAGATGAAAATGGTACAATCGATATTAACGATTTGATGAGTTTTATGCCAAATGAATTCGAACAATTCAAACAACAAATCGAGGACATCGCCGATAAGAGTGCAATTTCAGCTCCATTATCCAAATTTGAAAAAGATAAAATTCAAAGAAGAATTACAACAGAACAAGCTCACAAAATTCTTACACAATGGGTACCATTCGTTAGAGAACAAAGAGATAAGAATTTAAAGTTCGATTCAAAAGTTGTTGTCGCCAATACCTCTCAATCACTTGCCAATAGTTTCCAAAAATCAGATTTAAATGATGAAATCAATAGAGCTCTTCAAGAAAGTGGTGCTGTTCAAAAATTAAAACAAGAAGTTGATCCAATCGAAGCCAAAAGACAACTTAGAGAAACTATTAAATTACGTAACATCATGTACTATCAAGAATTAAAGGATAAGAGAAGAAAGAAGATCAAGAGTAAGAAATATAGAAAGATTTTAAAGAAAGAAAAAGAAAGGGAAGCAAAGAAATTAGAAGATAGATTAAAAGAGCTTGATCCAGATTTTGCTAAAAAGCTCGCTGAAAAGGCTGAAGAAAAACGTATCCTCGAACGAATGACAATGAAACACAAAAACCATAGCAAATTCATGGGCCAACTTATCAAGGGTGGTTTGAATAAAGAAAAAAGACAAGATATGAATGAACAACGTAAATTAGCCGATGAAATTATGGCCAAAGCAAATAGATTTAACGATAGTGAAGACGAAGATGACAGTGACGATAGTGAAGAGTATGATAGTGAAGATGAACAAGAAACCAACAGCAAATCAAAAGGTAGCAAAATTGATTTATCAGAGGTTGATCAACAAGCATTATCCGACAAAGAAAGAATTCAATTGAAATTACAAAAATTAGGTAAACCAACCAATCTCCCAGAAAAAGGTATTAATGCAATGAAATTCATGCAAAAAGCATTAGAAAGAGATTTAGATGACTCAATAAAGAAAATGAATGGTGTTGATGATTATGAACAAAATGAAATTGATGAACAAGAAAAACTAATTGAACAATCAAATAGAATTGCTATTCATAAACAAGTTGCATCCAATAAACAATCATCCAATAAAATTATGTCAACTGGTCAATTAGTCGAAAAAGCAGGTTTTGGCAGCGGTCACAAAGTTAAATCTGGTGTATCAATTGATATTTTAGGTAAACAACAACAACAACAAGACGAAGAAATTAAAAAAGTTAATAATAAAAAACAACAAGAAAATCAAGAAGAAGAGGAACAAGTCGAAGAAGAGTTAGATGAAGAGAATCCATGGTTAGAAGTTACCAAGACTAAAAAGAAGAGTAAAAAAGAAAAGAAGAAACAATCAACTGAATTTTTAATTAGTTTAAATAATTTAAATAATAATAGTAGTAATAAAAATTTAGGTTCAAATAATTCAAAAGAAAAAGTTAAAAATGGTGATTTACCAATTTCAATGGATACAACTGAAAAAGATAATAGTAATAATAACAACAGTAGCAATAAAAGAAAACTTGAAGATAAAGAAGATAATGAAAATAAAAAATCAAAGAAATCAGTTGGTATGAGTTTAATTACATCAAATAAACAAAAAGATTTACTTTTAGAAGCATTTGCTCAAGATAATATAGAGGATGAGTTTATGGATGAAAAGAAACAAATTTTAGAAGAGGATGTACCAGAAGAAAAATCAAACTTCCTTCCAGGTTGGGGTTCATGGGTTGGTGATGGTGCTAAACAACGTGACAATTCAAAGAGAGATGCTGCATTAAAAAGAAAACGTCAAGAAAAACTTAAAGAAGCTGCTAAAAGAAGACTCGATGCTCAAAATAGTAGAGTTATTATTGATGAAAAAGCTCCATTAGAAGTAAGTTTAATTTTACCATTTTTTTTATTTTCTTAATAATCACATTATTAATATTAATTTTTTTTTTTTTTTTTAAAAAAGGGCGCTTCAAAATATATTTTAAATAAACTTCCACAACACTACTCTAATAAAGAACAATATGAAAGCACTTTATCAATTGCCCATGGTAAAGATTGGAATTCAACAACTGCTTTTAGAAAATTAATTGAACCAAAGGTAAGTTTTAGTCATTATAAAGTTATTGTTTTTTTTTTTTTTCCTCCAATCATTATATTAATAATACTTTTTTCAAATAATTAGGTCTCCGTATTACCAGGTACATTTATTAATCCAGTTTCAAATAAAGATAAACAAGAGTTCATCATGAAAAAGAAAGAAGAAAAAAACAAAAAATCTAAAAAATAATCTATAATCAAAATAAAAAACATTTTTATACAAAAAAAAACTTTAGCATGACAAAATATTGTCTCATTAAAAAAAAATTATATTTTTGGATGGTGGCTCACTAGTGGTTCTAAAATTAAAATTTTTTTTTTTTTTTTTTAAACATTATATATTTTCCTTTACTTGAAAAAAACCCTTTTTAATTATTATAATTAAATACGAATTGATTGTTATTTTTCATGTGGGCCAAAAACATTTTTTGAAAAAAAAAAAAAAAGATGATTATCTTTTTAAACCTTATGGAGTAAAAAAAAATTTTTTTTGAATATATATTTCATTAATTTGGGGTTAAAAAAAAAAAAAATTAAAAAAATTAAAAAAAATAAAAATTTCAGATAAAAAGAGATAAATTTTTGAGTTTTAAAGAGATAAAACTCAAAAATTATACATAATTGATTTTTTTTTTGGTAAAAAAATATTTGAAAAAGCCTAATAATAAACCTGATTTTTTTAATCCATGAGCGTGTTATTATTAGAAATAAAAAATTTAGTACGCTAAATCATTGTTGTAAAAAAAAAATAAAGAATGTTACCTTGATAAAAGAGGATCAGATAAAAATATATAATATAAAAAAATAAAAAAAAATAAAAAAAAAATATAAAAGTTATGAAAATTAAAAAAAAATAATCTAAATATAAAAAAAAGTTCAAAATGGGTGCTGACTAAATTTTGCCCTCTTTTTTTTTTTCATTAATCTATAACCAGC
>NW_003519763.1:0-25441 GCF_000190715.1 Dictyostelium purpureum | reverse complement strand
CTTTATCACCATAATAGCCATATATATCATTTATTTTATTTATTTTTTCAGTATTTTTTTTTATAATTTTAAATTATTTTTTTTCAATTTTTTGTTTTTTTTTTAATAATTTAAAATTTTATTTTTTTTTAATTTTTTTTTAATATTTTTTTAATTTTTTTTTCTTTTTTTTTTTTTTTAAAATTTTAAAAATTATTTTTTTAAAAAAAAAAAAATTTCACATTATATTGCCAAACTAAAAGCAAATACACACACCTCAACAAATACAACAACAACAAAAAAAAAAAAACAAAAAAAAAAATTAATTAATAATAATATTAACCCCATAATAAAATAATAATAATTTTTAAAAAACTAATTTAAGGGGACGTTAATAGAAATTATAATAATAAATAATAACTAATAAAATTACAACCAATAATAAAAATTAAATTATTTAATAATAATAGTAATAATAATTAATTTTACATACCACTTTTTTTTAAAATAGTATATATATATAAAAAAAACAACTCATAATTTTTTTTTTATACAATATATATTTATAAAACCTACCAAACAAATAACCTACACCACCAAACAACATATAAAAAAATTTATTTATTTTGTTTTTTATTCACTTGTACATATAAATTAATTTTTTTTCACCTTTTTAAATTATTTATTGTTGTATAAAAATATTTTTTTATTCATAACAATAACAATTATAAAAAAAAAAAGACATTTAATTTTTTTAAAACATTTTATTATATTTAATTTTTTTTTATACAAATTTCATGAAATATAAAAGCAATTTTATATAACACCCAAATTTTATATATAAAATAATAATAATAATAAAAATAATACATTCTATAAGAACAAAATAAAATTCCAAATATCAAATAACAATAAATTTAAATAATTTAATTTTTTTAAATAATACAATTTTAGACCGAATTTTTTTTTTTAAAGGCTAAATTTGTTTAACATTGTAAATACATTCTCATCATTCAAAACATAGTATATTATATAATAAATAATAATTAAAAATGAATAACAATAATAACCATACACAATACGTCGAAAATAAAAGAGTAGTTGTCAGTAACCAAAATAATAAAAGAAGTCCTTTATCATCTAATACTCCAAAGAAGCCTACCTTCCAAGATGCTGTCGTTGCAAAGTCAGATGTTGGTGAATTCCAAGGTGGATACTTTATAATGCCAAGCTCAGATGAAAAAATGAAGAGACCAGTTGCTCAAAGTAAATACTCTCCACAAAGAAAGAAGCTCCCACCTGTAAACCAACTCACTGGCGATGACAATATTGATATGAAAACTCTTAAACAACAACAACAACAACAATATCTTCAAATTAAAAATAGACATCAACAATACCACCAACAATTACAACAACAACAAGAAAACTTTAGTCAACACCAAAAACAAAATAATGATATACTTTTAACTCCAGCTTCAATTAAGGTATTTATTAAAAATTAATTTACGGTTTTTTTTTTTTTATTTAAAATTCTAAATTTCGAATAATTTATATTAATATATATATATTTTTTATTTATTTAGGAAACCACTTTAAATAATGATCATCACAACAATAATACCACACCAAAGAAACAACACTATCAAAATAAAATTGTTTCACCACAACCAAAACAATCTTATGGTAGCTCTCCACCACGAACCAACTCACCAACCAAAAAAACCGTTTCCTCACCACAATCTAATTGGGCTGGTGGTGCATTTAACAATAGTCCAGCACCAAACTCCCTTCCAATTCCAAATTTTGATGATGACTTTTTCTCAAATACCGAAATTGTGACCCCACAGCCACAACAACCAATTAATTTATTAGAAATGTCGTCCGATTTAAGAAAACTTTTAAATATAACTCCAACTATTACTGTTGCAAACTCATCTTATTAGGTTTATAATTTTTGAAACAAATAATACTAAATAATAACCAAATAATAATAATAACTCATAACAAAAATAACTTTATAGACTCACTATTACAATTTGTTTCAAAATTTCAAACCACAACCACAACCTCAACAACCCAACAACCCTCAAATTTTCCGATTTTATATTTTATTTCTAATTAATTTTAACCACAAGCTAACTTTAAATTAGTATAAATTATTAAACACCCACCCTCAACAAAATAACAACAAAGAAGAGTTTCAACAACTATAACATTACTCTCCTCCAACCCTTTTGTACTTATCTCTCCTTGTACAAAATTTTTTTTTTTTTTTTTCTTTAAAAATTCCTCGTTAATTCTTTTATTTAATAAAAAATTATTTTTATTAAACTTTAAGGTTTAATAACTTTTAAAGTTTTTTCCCAACCAAATTATAATTAAAATTTTTTTTCTTTTTTTTTTTTCCTAAGTTTTCAAGTTTATATGAACCAACATAAATAAACAAAGAGTTTTTTAGAACAGTTTGGCAAATGCCAATAAATAAAATTTATGAAAGATTTTATTAATAATAAATAAAAAAATAAAAAAAAATTATATTTGAGTTGAATAAATAATTTTATTAATGTTTTTAATAATTGTTATTTGAATATGGATCAGAAATATTATGAACAGAAAAATTCCAATTTTGTTGTTCCATTCCCATGGGATAAACTGGTTCATAGTTTTGTTGATGGTTTGTTGAAAAGTGATTATTTTCTTCATGATATTCATAGGAGTTTTGATTTTCTAAATAGCCTGGGGGGTAAATAAAATCTACATTTGAGGGTGGTGGTTGGTTATATGTTGTTGATGAATGGTGTTGTTGTTGATGTTGTTGTTGCTGATATTGTTGATGTTGTTGTTGTTGTTGTTGCTGATATTGTTGTTGTTGTTGATGTTGTTGCTGTTGATAGTTATTGTTTGAAGTTGTTGTGTACTCTTCATTTATATGGTTAGTATTATTATTAATATTAATTGATGTTTGACCACTTGAATTTGTTCCATAACTAGTATATTGTTGTCCATTGTTTAATAGTTTTGAATCTTCACTATATTGTTGTCTATGGGATCTTAAACGGTCAGTTTGAATGGGATGGCATTGAACTCTGCTACTTCTAATAGGGTTTGATGAATAGGATGATACTGGTGGTGGTGGGCAATAGTATTTTTCATGATTGAATACATTTGGTGAATAACTTGACTCGTAATAGGTTAGTTTATCACTTCTAGGATTTTCATAGCTACTACTACTACTACTACTAGAGTGGCTAAATGAGTTGCTTACTTGACCAGGAATTTGTTGAGAAATTTGGTGTCTTTCATTTGAATATCCAGAAGGGTAAACTACACCGCCGTATCCAGACTGGGTAATTTTAACTGAATGATCCACTACTAATGGTTGTGGAGCTGCTTTCTTTTTTGAAAATCTAGGAAATAGTTTTAATCTATTTCTTCCTTTTTGGTGTGAAGGATTTACATTATATGAGGTTGTAGTATAAACAACTGAGCTTGGTACTTCTTCTTTATAGCTCATTTTTATTTATTTTTTTTGTATTTTATTATTATTATTATTATTATTAAAAGCTAAATAAAATTTTGTTTTTTAATATACCAATATCTTTACTTATGAATGGTTATTAATATATTATAGAAAAAATATTATTATTATATTATTTGTTTACTTTAAAGAAAAAATATAACAATGAGAAAAAAAATACAATTTACAAAAAGAGTAAAAAAACATTTTGATATATAAACCTTTATTTTTTATTTTATTTTTAATTGTTTTTTTTTTTTTAAATTGATTTATTAAAAAAATGTGTTGAGATCCAAGTAAATTTACTAAATTGGTTATTATTTAATTTATAAAGAATTAAATATAAATATATAAAAAAACTTTTAATTTATTTTAATTTAAAAAAAATAAAAATTTATTTTAAATTTTAAGATTTACCTTTTTAAATTTTAAAAAAAATGTTTTAATTAAATAAAAATAAAAATAAATAAAAATAAATAAAAATAAATAAAATAAAATAAAATAAAATAAAATAAAATAAAATAAAATAAAATAAAATAAAATATGGATTTATATAAATAAATAAATAAAAGAGGTAAATCTTAAAATAAAATAAAATTAAAAGAATAAAAATAATAATGGGTGGATGTAAAAACAAAATATACCCATTAAATTGGGATATTAATGTTTTTACATTTTTATTTTTTTTAAAGATGAGTTTTATTTACAAATGAACGAAAATGTACTATATTTTCATTTTTTTTATGTGGTTTGGTTTGGTTTTTTGGGGCGATTGTGGGTTATATATTTGGAGTATAAATTTAAAATTAATATAATAAATGTTTATCTTGTTTTTAGCAACAGGTGAAATAAAATAAAACTATAAAAAATATTAAAAACAAAATTTGTTGCGAAAAGAATGATGCAGTTGGTTCGTATAAATTTCTAGTCATTGATAATCCATTATCTTTTTCCTGTAATAAAAAAGGTTGGTATTAATAAAAAAGAGCAATGAGGTATATATAAAAAAAAAACATACTAAATAGGTAGTTTTTCCAAGTGAAGTAGCAGTCCATTTATTGCTGTATATAAAATCCGAAGACCACATAATTCTATTAACTTGCGAGTTCATTTTGTTTGTTTACTATTTAAATAATTGATTATTATGATTAAAAAAAAATGGAAAAATGAAAAAATAAAAATTAAAAAATAAAAAAAAAAAAAAATTTTAAAAAAATTAAAAAAATTTTAATTACATATATTTTTTTTAGAAATAAATAAATAAATAAATAAATAAATAAAATACAATATGAGAAGAGGTGTAGGTATTCAAGCAGTTCATAATCAAACACAAACACAAAAACAATTACAAAATGTTAGTGACCAAATTAGTACAGAGAATATAAATAAAATAAAAGAACAGTTGGTTATATTTAAAGAGAATTTAGAGCAGTTTGCAATAAAACATAAAAAGGACATTACCAAAAACCCAGAGTTTCGTAAATACTTTCAAGATATGTGTAATATGATTGGTGTTGATCCATTAGCATGTAAGTATTAATAAATGATAACTGAAAATAAAAAAACAATAATAATAGTAATAATAATACAATAATAATCACAACAATAACTCTATAATGATAGCAATAGTAATAATAATATCAAATTAATAAATTTATTGACATATTTAACCTTTTTAAAAAGCAAATAAAGGATTTTGGTCACAGGTTTTAGGTGTTGGTGATTTTTATTATACATTAGGTGTTCAGATTATAGAGATATGTTTAAAATATAGAGGTAGTAATGGTGGATTAATGGAAATGAATATTTTAGCAGACCATTTACGTAAATTAAGAGGTAAAAATTCACAAGAGATCAGTCTAGATGATATTGAAACCTCAATATCAAAATTAAAGGTTTTAGGTAATGGTTTCAATATAATTAAAGTTAATAAAAAGAAATTGGTTCAATCTGTACCATGCGAATTAAATAAAGATCATACCGATATCATTATTTTGGCCCAAGAAAACAACTCTTCAATAACCGAATCTCAAATTTCACAAAAATTAAAATGGAATAACCATAGAATTAATAGTGTTTTGGTAGCTATCTTTTCATCAAACTATGACTCATAAACCAAATATAAAGGTTTCATTAAAACTAATTATTATTTTTTTTATTTTTTTTTAAAAACAGAACTTTTTATTGCAAGAATCAATGGTTTGGATTGATGACCAATCAACCGAAACAATTTACTGGTTTCCTTCTTTGTGGTCCGAATAATAATATAAATAAAAATATACTGTATATTATCAATTTTAAATTTTTCTAACTTCAGCAAGCTCATTTGGGAAATATTTTGCCATATGAAAATTTTAAAATAATTTTTAAATAAAAAAAGGGCATGCAAAAGGGTGGGTGGTGTGAAGGTGAACAAAAAAAAAAAAAAAAAATAGATTTTATTGTTTATTTTTTAAAAAAAAATTATAATGAAACCAGTTTTACTTAATGGTTTGATAAGAATCCTTATTTAAACTTTATTTTTATTTACTCGTTTTAGTTAATTAATTTAAAAAAGATGTTAAATAATTTTTTTTGAAAAAAATTTTTTTAATTTTTTATTAATTTTTTTTAATTATTTTTTTTTTTTAATTTTTTTAAAGTTTTTTTTTTGTGTGGCAAATACTTCAAAATTTTTTTTTTTTTTTTTTTTTTAAATTTTTTTTAAGTTACCCGCACCATAATAATAATAATTTGGATACATTATTTATTTAAAAAATATTTAATATTTGTTGTTTTGTTGGTGTGGTATTTGTTACTTTGGCTATATAGTACATATATTTAAATATATCCATATAATATTAATATTAAAAAGAAATTTTTTTTTTTAATTTAGTTTAAATAAATTTAAATTCCCCCTTTTTAATAATTATTTATTGTTTTTTTTTTTTATCCTATTACTATATAATATTTCTGTTTTTATAATAATTATTAAATATTTTTTTTAAAAATTATAAAAACAAAAAAAAAAAAAACTAAAAACAAAAAAAAAACAGCATAAAAAAAAACACACGAAAGCTATAAAGAAATCTATAGAAAAAAAAAAAAAAAAAAGAAATCAAGTTTAAATTATTTAGTTTTATAAATAATAATAAAGTTAGTAATAATAATATAATGGATATCGAAACTCCAATTGTATGTATTAATTTGTAGTTATTTTCAAGATTTTACAAATTCCCAAAAAAAAATTAAAAATAATTATTTTTAGTTTTTTTTTTGTCATAAATTTAGAAATAAAAACCAATATTAATTATTTTTTTTTTTTTTATTTAAAAAATCTTAGATAAATAAAGAAAATGGTATAGTTAAAAAACCATCAATGATACCTGATATTGACGAAGACGAAGATACTCCACCAATTGTCAATAAGAAAATAAAAACAGAGAATGGCGTTTTAGATAAAGTCTCACCAAATATTACATCACCCAAAACTAGAACAACCACAACTACAACTACTATAACCACAAATAAATCGACATCATCTGTTAAAACCACACCAACTACCAGAAAACCTGTACTAATTAAAAAAGAAATTGACAGCAGTAGCAGTGATTCATCAAGTGACTCAAGTGATTCATCGTCAAGCGATTCTAGTGACAGTGATTCATCTTCTGAAGATGAAAAACCAAAGAAAGCAGTAACAAAGAAACCATCACCAGCATCATCAAAGAAAAACTCACCAAAACCAACCGCAACAACTCCAAAGAAGGCAGCAGCCAAAAAGAAGCCAGTTGATAGCAGTAGCAGTGATTCATCATCAAGTGATTCTAGTGATTCATCATCAAGTGATTCTAGTGACTCATCATCTGAAGAAGACAACAAAAGCAAAAAGAAAACTGTTGTAAAAAAAACTACTACTACGACTACCAAAGCAACAACCAAACCAGATTCCAAAAAAGTTACCAAGGTTAAATCTGAAGCCAAAGAAACCAAATCAGCTGCAAATGGTAAAAAAACTACAACTAGAAAAGTCAAAGAAGCAGAAGAAGAAGAGGAGGAAGATTCAAAAGGAAAGAAGAAAACCACAAGAAAGAGAAAGATCGAAGAAACTGAAGAAGAAGATGATAATGGTAAAAATAGATGGTGGGAAGAAGAAGGTGATGAAGATGGTCCAAAATGGCAAACCCTTTCGCATAATGGTCCAGTTTTCCCACCAGCATATATTCCACATGGTACCAAATTCCTCTATGATGGTAAAGTAGTTAAATTAACACCAGAACAAGAAGAAGTTGCCACTTTTTATGCCAACTATTTAGAAACCGATCATGTCAAGAAAGAAGCATTCAGAGATAACTTTTTTGCCGAATTCCGTGGTTTGTTAACAACTGAACAAAAGAAAACAATTAAGAATTTAGCAAAATGCGATTTCTCTCACATCCATACATTCCTTCAAGAAAGAAAAGAAACCAGAAAATCTCGTTCAAAAAATGAAAAAGATGCTGAAGCTGCTGAAAAGAAAAAACTTCAAGAAAAATATGGTTTTGCTATGATTGATGGATTTAAAGAAAAGATTGGTAACTTCACAATCGAACCACCAGGTTTGTTTTTAGGTCGTGGTGCTCATCCAAAAACTGGTATGCTTAAACAACGTATTTATCCAAGCGATGTTACCATTAATATTGGTAAAGGTGAAAACGTACCACCATCACCAATCCCAGGTCATGAATGGAAAGATGTTGTTCACGATAATACAGTTACATGGTTAGCCTTTTGGAAAGAAAGTATCAATGGTGGAACAAAATATATTTGGTTAGCTCCATCATCAAAGATCAAAGGTCAAGCCGATCGTAAGAAATTTGAAGTTGCCAGAAAACTCAAAGATTGTATTGAAAGTATTAGAAAAGGCTACATCAAATCCTTTACCAATGATAGTGAAGAAAAACGTCAATTGGGTGTCGCTCTTTATCTTATTGACTTTTTAGCTCTTCGTGTTGGTAATGAAAAAGGTGAAGATCAAGCTGATACTGTCGGTTGTTGTAGTCTCAGAGTAGAACATATTAAATTGGGTAAGGATAATACCATCACATTGGATTTCTTGGGTAAAGATTCAATGAGATACTTTAACACTGTCAAGATTAGACCAGACGCTTACAAAGTTCTTCAAGAATGTGTTAAAGGTAAAAAACCAAGCGAATTATTATTTGATGATCTTTCAGTTGCTCAACTCAATACTCACTTAAAGAAACAAATGGATGGTCTCTCTGCCAAAGTATTCCGTACTTACAATGCCTCAATTACTCTTCAAAAAGAATTAAATAAAATGGATGAAAGCGAATACTCTACTATCGAGGAAAAAATTCTCTATTACAACCGTTGCAATCGTGAAGTCGCTATTTTATGTAACCATCAAAAAGCTCCACCAAAGAATTTATCTGAGACCTTAGGCAAAATCGATGATAAGATTTTAGAGTACAACGATCTTATTGACTTGTGCAGAATTAAACTAAAATTAAAACCAAAAACCTCTGACAAAGACGATATTGAAGAACGTGAAAAAGAAAGATTAAAGAAATTAATTGAAGCAAATATTGCAAAGAAGGAAGAAAATAAAACTGATAAAGAAGTTTCATTCGATACCAAAGCTACATTCGAAAGATCACGTAACATTCCAGATGGTGAACAAAAAATCAATGACAAAATCGATAAATACGAAAAACAAATTAAAAAATTAGAAATCCAAAAAACCACCAAAGATGAATTAAAAACTGTTGCTTTAGGTACCAGTAAAATCAACTATTTAGATCCAAGAATTACTGTTAGCTTCTGTAAGAAATGGGGTATTCCTGTTGAAAAAATCTTTTCAAAAGCCCTTAGAGATAAATTCCCATGGAGCGATGTCGACAAATCTTATAAATTTTAATCAATACTAAACTTCATCAATTTTTAATTATAAATAATAAACTAATAAATTATAATAAACTAATCACCAAACACAAAAATTTTTTTATGAAAAAAAAAAAAAATCAAATCTTTTTTAATATATATAAAAAAAAAATAAAAAATAAAAATGGTAATAATAAAATTATGTTCAAAAAATGGACGTTATATAATCTGATAAAAAATTTTATTAAAATAATTTAAAAGTTAAAAGATTTTATTTTATTTATTTCAAAATTAATCAAAAAAATACGAAAAATAATTAAAAAATTTCGTTACAATTTTTTTTAAAAAAAAAATTTTTAAAAATTTTTTTTTTGGGAAACGCGCAACCACCACGAGCATTAAAATTTTTTTTAATTATTTTTTGTTATAGATAATCCACTATCACAGACATATAATTGAAAAATGGCCGAAACTGTATCTCGTGAATATACCATCAATCTCCACAAGAGACTCTATGGCACGTATGTAAAAGATTAATCCTTACGGATAATCATTTACAGGGTCAGGTGTTTTGTATCTACCTCTTTTGAGGTAGGGTATACAAGAGCAGATTATTCTGCCACCACCTTGTATCTTTTTAATAGATGCATGGATGTATTACCAAAACTCTGCCTCTGAATTTGTTTATCTGAATTAATTTCCTCTATGAGGTTTGAACATGAATAATAATATAACATTTCTTTTTTTTACAGTACCTTCAAGGATAGAGCCCCAAAAGCCGTTAAACAAATCAAACTTTTCGCTCAAAAAGTTATGGGTACCAAAGATGTCCGTATCGATAACAAATTAAACAGATTCCTCTGGAGCCAAGGTATCAAAAACGTCCCACACCGTGTCCGTGTTGTCTTAACCAAAAAGAGAAACGAAGACGAAAACGCTGAAGAAAAATTATACACCGTTGCCAGTTTAGTCATCGTCAAGAGCTTCAAAGGTTTACAAACCAAAGTTGTTCAAAACTAAATAAACATATAGTTTCGCAATAATCTATGCATCAGTTTTTATTTATTTTATTTATTTATATTAAATTTTGTAGTTGTAGTTTAGATATAATGCAGAAAAAAGAAACAATCATAAGATGGAAAAAAGAAATAATTAAAAAACCAGAATAGGAAAACAGATAATATTTTTTTTAATAATTAATTTTTATTTTTTATTTTTTTTTTTTTTAAAGTTTTAAATTTTTTAAATTTTTTTGTTATTATTATTTTTAGTTTTTTTTTTTAGTTTTTTTTTTATAATTGATTGATTGTTGATATGATAGATCTTTTATTAATTTAAATGAGATTTTTGAGATACCAATTCAGAAAAAGCTAATTCTATACATTTTTTTAAATCTTTATAACTGACTACAAGTAAACTTTGTTCATCTCTTGACATTAATAAAATTTTTTCATCAACGCCACAATCCAATTTATTGAGGGTTTCAACTACATGATAAAAATCTAAAACTGGTGTGCCATCATCGTAGACTTGATGGAAAATATAGTCACGGAATAGTTTGATGAGGTATCTGTCGCCAGTTTCAGACCATCTTGGATCCATATCATAGAGAGGTCTTTCGTTGATAAAGCCTAGCTTTGTAACTAATCTAAAAAGACGACCATTTTCATACTCTTTACCCAATTCTGTTTCTAAATCGTCAGTATAGGTGTGCAAATAATTGTTTTCTTGAAGAAGACGACCACTTATCATTGTTACAACTTCGTCGATGTTTGGGAGGTTGATAACTGGTTTTGTTAATAAATAAACTATGAGGTTGTAAAGATCTTTGGAATAGGTGTTGGATACATATTCGATTGAGTTTGATAAATTTTGAGCTGTAATAGAGGCAGCAGAACGACATGCTAATGTTAAAATTAATCTACCCAATAATAATAAATCTTCGTGCTGGAATTGTGCTAAATTTCTTGGTGAGTCATAGTTAACAACATCAAATATGCCCACTCCGTTCAATCTAATTCTATTTTTGCCTGTTAATAATATTTTGCTTGGGTGTATGACACGACATACTAATCCTAAAGAGTGAATGGTTTTTAATGCTGATACAAGTTGTGTAATGAAACTCCATAATACTGATTCTGAAATTGGTTGGAATGATGTTTGATTTGGTTGGCTTAAAAATTTACTTTCAATAGTTTCTGATCCTGGAAAATAGTCATATGTAAAAAATAAGGCTAAAGAATGGTTCGTTATTAGCATGATAAAATAAAATATATTTATATTTGCTAAATCTTTTTACTTACAACTATTATCACCAAACTCTTTACTAACAAAAATTTCCTTTAATGAAACAATATTTGGGTGTTGAAGATTTCTCCAAGATTCAGCTGCTTGCAATGCATATTCACTTGATAATCTAAATCCTTCAATTCTTCTAATTGCATAGGGTAAACCATCTTGTGTACAAATTGCTTTATATACTGAAGTAACATATCCAAACATTTTGCCTTGATTCTCTTTTGCACCATCTTGGTCTAATGGGTATAATGAATGATATTTATTTAACATTGGTGGTATATTTTTAATTCTTGGGTCTAAAAAAATTATTTTTTGAGTTAATATTTTTTTTTTTTTAATTTTTTTTTATAAAAAAATAATTACCATTTGGATCTAAGGTCATATATAATAATTGTTTTTGGTGTACTATGTCTTGCTTGAGAGATTCAGACATAAAGAATGAACCCATATTCCTTCTACCTTGTTTGTTTCTTATTAATGATTGACTATATTGTGGATATGGTGAGTATTGTTGCATTTGTTGTAATTGTTGCAAATGTTGTAATTGTTGTTGTTGAAGTGAAGCATGTTGTTGTTGTTGTAATATTTTATTAGTTGATGATGTTGAGGATACTGATGATGGTTGTGATGATGGTGATTGGATTGGTTGGGATTGTGATTGTTGTGGTTGCTTGATATGTTGACTTTGAGATTGTGGTAATTGGTTTTGAATTTGTGATTGTGATTGTTGCTGTTGTTGTTGTTGTTGTTGTAATAAATATTGTTGGTTTGTTTGATATTGATATGATTGTGGTGATACATTTCTTAATTGTTGCTGTTGTTGTTGTTGCTGTTGCTGTTGTTGTTGCTGCTGTTGTTGTTGTTGTTGTTGTTGTTGTTGTTGTTGTTGTTGAGCTAAAGCATAGTTGTTCATTATAAATGGTGCATTCATTTCCATTTCCTAAATTAATAAAATATTAGTAACATTTCTTAAAACCAATAATTAAAATTAATCAAACATACATATTGAAGATGGTCATAGTCATCTACACCATCATATTGGTAATAGTGTTGTTCATCATCATATTGTGTTGCTGTGGTTGATGGTGTTGATGTTGCTGATGTTGTTGTTGATGTTGCTGTTGTTGATGTTGCTGTTGTAATTGTTGTAATTGTTGTTTTGGTATGTATTCTGGGATACCCGATTGAAAATGATCAGCCCAATGATGATGACCCGATTGCTGATTTCCTGTGCCTAAATTTTGAAAGTGACTTGTCAGGTTATCGCTATAAATAAGTTTAAATTATAAATTAGTATATTTCATCCAACCTAAAAGTTTATAAAGAGCTAATCTAAAATAAAGCTGTTCTATAAAATAAAGTGTATATTACATTGGTGATTTTTTTAAAGGTGAGGTTAAATTTGATGGGCTTATAATTGTATTGTTGGTATTGGAGTTTGATGATGATGATGATGTCGAAGAATTGGTTGAGGATTGTAAATTTGGTTGTGATGAGTTTTGGTTGGTGCTATTATTATTCGAATTTTGTTGAGGTGTTAAGTCGTGATTGAATTCACATTTATCCTGATTTCTACAGTAACCATAAATAGCAATATTTTTACATTGTTTTAAATTTTTTGGTTGATACACTGTAAATATGAAAAAGGTGTTATTAATAATTTAATATTAATAATGCAATAAAAAAAAAAAAATTTTAAAAAAATTAATATCCTCTTTTTTTTTTATAATTTAACAATAAAAAAGTTTTTTATAATTATATATCGATTATATATAACAACACCATATATATACAATATTAATATTAAAAGAAACAGAATAAAAAAGGTGTTTAAAAGGATATTACTTTAGATTTTTATATATTGTTTTTTTATTTTATAAAAAAATAAAATTTTAAATAAAATTAGGGTTTAAAAATATATATATATATACAAATTATATCCTTTTATATAGTTATATTATTTAATTTAATTAAAAACAAATAAATATAAAAATATGATATATATATTTAATACTATTTATTTTAAAAAACCCAATTTTATATAATGATATAGTTGTTTGGTATTATTGTGATGTTATTCTTTACTCGATAATATATGTATTCATATATTAAATATATAATATATATATTAAATGATTAGCCTTATTAATCTTGATTGTGTCTTTGTAATTTTTTTTTTTTGAAAAAAAGATAATTTAAAAAATTTTAAAAAAATTTAAAAAAAAATTAAAAAAAAAAAAATTAAAAAAATTAAAAAATAAAAAATATTTTTAAAGAAAAAAAAAAAAAAAATTAAATAAAAAAAACGAAAAAAAAAACTAGTTATTTTTGTTGACTGAATAGAGTGTATATACTAAACCCTTTATTTTATTTATTTATTATTTTTTTTCTTTTTTTTTATATATATAATAAATAAAAAAATAAAACTATAAAAAATATACATCTATACATAAATAAAACAATGTCATCAAACAGTAATCAAATTTCCAACAACAAAAAAAAGAAAATCGAATCCGAGGTTATTGAATCTCAAAAACTAGACGATTACTATGATGTAACACAGAATGAAGTAAAGTTAACATCAAAAGCTAATTCATTTAGAGTAAGTAGTACCACACTTATGTTTTTTTTTTTTTATTTAATTTTCAAAATATTTATAAATTTTTTTTTTAGTTTCAAACATTTTCAGAAAAAATTTCAAACATCGATATTAATATTTTCAATAAAGTAGGAGATGTTGTAATTGAATTAGAAGATGATAATGACTCTTATTTTCACCAAACAATTCTCGCATGGAGAGAGTTGAATTTAACCCAACACTTTAATAATTTTACAATTCATATTCGTAAATATCACAACAGTCTCCCAGAAATAATTATTCATAAAGAAAAAATTATAGATATTTTATTACAACATATTTCAATTGACAATTCAACTGCATTAAAACCATTATTAAGGTAGGTATTTTAGTATTGTTGATTGCAACAATAATTAATAAAAAAAAAAAGAATTGTTTTATTAATACTTTTTTATATTTCTAAAGTATTTTAGCAGCATTATCAAGAGACTTAAGATCAGAGTTCTACGAATCATTTTATAAAATTTTAAAGGTTTTAATTACTGTTTTAAAAAATACAAATAATTCAGAAACAATTGAAGAGGTCTTTACTTCAATTTGTTATATGTTCAAGTTTTTAGAAAAACAAATTATACCAAATTTTTTCCAATTATACGAGTAGGTTTTTTTGTTATGAATTATTTACAACCACATTTTTTACCCCTTTTAATTTTTTTTAATTTTTTTTTTAAATTTCCCCCAATACTAATTAATTTCATTAATTATAAAATTAACAGAGTATATTCCGAATTATTTTTCCAAAAAAGAAAATATATTAGAAAGTTTGCAGCAGAAAGTATTGCATTTTTCTTAAGAAAGATTACATTTGAAGAGTATGACTTGACACTCGATCAATTATTTACACATTTACAAGAGAATCAATTTGAAGAAGAATATATAGACGCATTTTCAATATTACTATTCCATTCAGTAAAGGGTGTTAAGGGAAAGTTCCATTCAAGAACAGAGCATATTTTACCATTATATTTAAAGAAATTAAATCCCGATTATTCAATATGTTCATCTGATTGTAAAAATAAAGTAATAGTGTCATTATTTCAATTAATTAAATATCACGGTCAAAATGAAGGTAGCAATTTATTACCAATTTGGGTGACATTAAAAAATGAATCCAATTTAATTTTAGAAAATTTAAAATTATTAAATAATAATACAATTTCAGCAAATAAAAAATCAACTAATAATAAAAAATCAACTACATTAGCAGCTAAATCATCAAATATAACTAAAGAATATATTAATAATTTATCAAATCAAATCGAAACTTATTTTATAATAATTAAAGATTGGATACAAGGCGGCAGTAAAGTTATAGATGTTGGTGATATATTTTTCATAATGGATAGATTTTTTACAAATACCATCTTTTTAAAAGTTTTTATTGAAAACGATTTCTGCTCAACAAACATATTGGGCGTATTAGCAAAAGCATTCGCAATTTCGATGAGCGCCAAAGCTCACTACAATCAGTACCGTGGAAATATGTTGGGATACTTAGATAATCTCTTTGCAATTCAAGGTATTCAAAATTCACATTTATTAATTTTCCAGTTCTGCACAAGTATTCAAAAAGACCATTTATTAGATCCAACTATATCAAACCGTTTAATTAAATATTTAGACAAGAATACCGATCAAATGGATGTAAATGAAATGTTATCATTTGTAATTAGAGTCTATGCCATGGATGAAAATGAAGAGCCATTGTACGCTGATGCCATTCCATCGATTAATATTCCAACCCTTTCTAATAAATTAGAACTTTTATTATCAAATTTCAACACTAATTTTAATTTCAAACAACAAGATTTCAACTCAAGTAGTTTATGGGCTCTTATTTCGTGTATAACTTGCTTAACTCAAAACAAAACAATTTTATCAATTTTAGAGAAAACTACAAGTCTTTTAGAGTCAAGATTAAACTGGGCTAAAACCAGCAGCAGCAACACCAAAGAAGTTGAACCATTAATTTATTTATTATCACAATCTTTAATTTCATACTCAATTCTTTTATATAAATTATCACATTCAGATTTACCATCATTATCAAATAGAATTTTAAATTTATTAAAGTCATATCCATCAAATTTAAATATACTCAAGTTATCTTCAATTTATTTTGAAAAATTATATTTATCAGATACAAACTCAGAATCCTCAAGTTCAACAAAGAAACCAACAAAGAAATCATCACCAGTTTTAATTAATATCGAATTATTTAAGGAGTTATTAAAGTTGTTTAATAATAATTTATCAAGTAAACATAATTCAATTAGAAAAGAAACCATTTCAACATTAAAGAATATTCATCTATGCTCAAAAGGTCAAAGTGAGCAAGATGAGGATATTCAAAAGGTTTTAGGTTATTGCTATGAAATTGAAACTACTCAATACCATGTGCACGAGGCTCGTACTGTTTCATCAAAAATGGAGGCTATTGGTTCAATTTATTCAAACTTCAAAGTTCCATTTTTAAATGAATTACTTTACAATTATATGATGGGTTGCCTTTACATTCGTTATACACCATTATGGAATGCAGTTCAAAAGAATATAGTTGCTTTTTGTAAAAAAGATTCATCAAACTTTTATCCAACACTCTATAAAACTTTACAAAACTCTGAACAAACTTTATTAGATTTAAATAAAGATAAAATGTTGGATGACGAAGTAGAAGAAGAGGAAGAGCTAATTGAAGAAGAAGAAGAGGAAGAGGAAAATAAAGAAAAACAAACTCAAGATAAACAAGTTAAAGAATTTGTAGAAGAAGAATCAAATTTCAATCATATTTCATTCGAGAGATTAGTCATCAAAGATAAATTAAATTTATTATTTTTATATGATGAAGTTTTAGAAAAATTAAATTTAGAAAATAACAAGTCCATTGAAATTACAGCAAAAAATATTTTATTGTCATCAACTGATCCAATCAGCTATAACTCGACACTCTGGAAAACAATGTCTATGATTGGCTCATTGATTGAATCACAATCAAAAGATATCATCACCTTGTTTTTAGATTTCGTTAGAAACGATTATAATAAATTTTCAAAGGTATTCAAATCACCATTACCATTCGACTTTAAAGATTTAGTCCAAGAGAGATCTACACCTAAGCCATATTCAAAATCTCAAGCTCAACAATTATTAATTTATTATTTAGAATTCTTCTCACAATTCAAAAAACCAACAAAGATATATCAAGAAAAGTTGATGAGAGATCTTTTTTATCGTTGCATTGACATTGATGATCCAAAAGTTCAATTCCAATCGCTCCAATGTTATTTATTGTGGTCTAATCCATCCGTTACACCATATAAAAAGAATTTAGAATCTCTTATTCAAGATAAATCAATGAGAGAAGAAATGACCAAATTCATTATTGCCAAAGACTCACCAAATAGTTCCATCGACAGCAGTCACAGAAAAGAAATTATTGATATTGTTGTTAAAATTCTTTTATCCAAATTAAATCGTAAAGTTACTCGTAGTTCAGTTGGCTCTCAAAGACTAACTATTTTCGCTTATTTCTCTGGTTTGACTAGTCAAGAATTAGAACCAATTGTAAGAAGAATCCTCGCACCATTCCAAAGCTTTTTATCAAAGAACTTAAAGTCTACTGGTCCAATTGATCAATCATCATTATCATTGTTACCATCTTTCGATGCCCAAGCTTACTTTTTAAATATTTTACAAGCATCAATTAAACAACTTGGTTCTTTATTAACACCATTTTTAGATGATATTGTTAAAATTCTTTTAGCAATTTCCAATAACTCTCTAATTACCAACGTTGTAAATTCGAAAGATAAAAGACCAAAGATCGTTGGTTCAATAAGATCTTTAACTTTCCGTAGATTCTCCGAAATTTTCCAACAATACCAATCTTGGGATTATAAATCGTATGTCAAAGAGCTTTTCAATGTATTTTCATCCATTTTACCAACATTAAATGCCTATGGTTTACCAGTTGGTTTAAGAAGATGTCTTTTAGTAGTTTCATCAAATCCATCATTAGTTGGTTATTTAAATCAAGATATGAAATTATTACCAACCATTCTTTCATTCATTACTCACAAACCACACCAAGATGCTTTCCTTTCAATCATCGAAAATATATTATTAAATGTTGACCCAGATGAAGCCGAGCCATCAATCAATGAAATTTATATGAAGGTCTTAACCCCACATATTGACTCTATTATAAATTCAGTTAAAACCATTTTACTTCGTTCATCAAAGAAATCATCTACCAGCGAAACATTATCATTAAATCCAAGTAAACTCTCAAAGAGACAACTCTTAATTTTATCAGAACTCTCTAAATTTGCTAAATCATCACAACAAGCTAGTGATTTATTAGAGCTTTTAATTCCATTCCTTAGATATAACAAACTACAAGATGACGACGACCTTGTCTATTCAATTTTAATTATTTTCAAAAATATGCTAAGCTTGATCGACAATCCCGAGAAGCATGTACCTACTCTTTCAACTCTTTTTGGTGTCTTTAAAACTCGTTTAACTCGTTCAACTCTTTCAGAAATTTTCTTAGTTTTGGGTGATAAGGTTCCATACTTAAAAGAGATTGCTCCATATTTAGAAAGGATCAATGCATTCACAAAGAAATCTGTACAATTAGAAACCTATGATTACGACAAACGTTTACAAGGTTATCACTATATTAATGATAATCTTTTACATAGAATTGGCCATAAAGA
Source organism: Dictyostelium purpureum (assembly GCF_000190715.1). Classification (NCBI taxonomy): domain Eukaryota; phylum Evosea; class Eumycetozoa; order Dictyosteliales; family Dictyosteliaceae; genus Dictyostelium; species Dictyostelium purpureum. The sequence goes on along the minus strand of NW_003519763.1, from coordinate 6,423 downwards.
ATTGTTACCATTGTTTATCAATTTCGTATTTTATCTTAAAGATAAGGATTATTCAATTAAGAGCAGTGCTACAACTGGTATTTCAAGATTAATCAAAATAGTATCCGAAAAAATCAATGAAAATGGTGAATCAGATGATCAAGAAACCAACGAGAAGATCAATTTATTCACTACTATTTTTATTCAATCTATGCGTTCATCATACAACGATAAAGAAGTTAGAGATGAATATTTAACATTATTTAATCAATTATTAGTAGAGTTCAAAGGCCACAAATCATTCTATCCAGATATTTTACCACTTTTATGTATTGGTGAAGACGACAAAAATTTCATTATAAATTACACTCATATTCAAAAGCATAGAAAGAGACTTTCATTCCTTCAATTAAAGAACGTTGCCGAAACTCACAAATTTTCAATTGAAACTATAAACCACTTTATCTTACCACTTTCAGTTCAAGCAATTCTCGAAACAACTATTAAAGACCATGGTTCTGCTATTTTAGGTGAGGTCGTTAAATCATTGGGTGTTCTTGCTAAAAACCTCGAATGGAAAGGTTACTATCAATTATTAAGAAAGTTAATTTCAACCATGGACGATCATCCAAGTAGATTTAAATTCTTTGTTAAATCAGTATGTGAAGTCATTGATGAATTCCACTTTTTCATTGATGAAGTTGAAGTCAGAAAAGAATTGGTTACAGGTCAAGAAATTAAAGACGATCAACAACAACAACAAGATGGTACTACCGAAGATGATCAAGAAGAAGACGATGAAGACGATGAGGATGATGAAGATTTAAATGATGAAGAAAGAGAATTAAGAGAGATTGAAAATGAACAAAACAATTTAGTTACTGAGTACAATGAAGAGGACCAAGATGAAAATGGTGTATTAAAGGTTTCAAAAACTCAAGCAAACACAACTATTAAAATGAGAAAGAAGAGATCTATTGGCACTAAAATCGTAAAAACCAAAAACATCTCTGAAGAAATTTTCCAAGCCATTACATCAGTTCTCACTCCATCACTTCAAAAGCATTTAATCGAACAAAAAGTTATTACCAGTTCAAAGATGGATACCGGTAGTGCTGCTATTGCCGAAAGACAAAGAAATGAAGGTGTAGTTAATTTATCAATTGCTCTTGCAATTCTTAAACTTTATAAGCTTTTACCAAACGCCACTTCAAAATTATTGTATCCAAATATTATTGGTAAACTCTGCATTGGTTTAAAGAGTAAAGAATTCGAAGTACGTGATACTACAAGAAACACCCTTGTTCAAGTTATGGATACCCTCGGTTTCCGTTTCTTCCCATATATCCTCAAAGATATGAAATCAATTTTAAAGAGTGGTTATCAAAAATATGTTTTAGGCCACACCCTTCATGCTTTACTTAACACCCTTTCCAAGAAAATTGAACCAGGCGTTTTAGATAGTCAAGTACCATCATTAATGGAAATTATTATTGAAGATCTTTTCGGTGAACAAGCAACCCAAAGAGAAAACAAAAATACTCAAGATACCTACCCAGAAGCCAAGACTGTTAAATCATTTGACTCTCTTCGTATTTTAGCCAACATTATTCATTTCAGTAACACAGATTCAATTATTAAACCAATTGAAGAAATTATCACCATTTCAAACTCACCCAAACTCTTACCAAATCTTGAAGAAATGATGAAGAAGATCTCCAAAGGTCTTAGATTAAACAAGTCATTAGATTTCAAGAATTTATCAATCATTACATACCAATTTATTACCAAAGGTCTTAGAGATGGTGAAATCAATAATCGTAAGAAAACTATTACTCTTGATAATTCGATTGGTGTTGCTAGAAAGCCAACTTTTGAAGAAACATTCTCTATTCAAGCAGATCCATCAAAGAAAAAAAATGAACCAAACGTTCGTCAATTAGAAACACTTTCATTCATCTTTACCGAACTTGGTTTTAGTCTTTTAATTCAAGCTATTAAAATTCATAACTCAACCGATATCGAACAATACAAGGCAATGATTGATCCATTTGTATCCTATATTTCCAAATGTTTAGAGCATAAACAATCAAGAGTAGTTTATCTCTCATTGAAATGTCTTTTAAGAATTTTCAATTTTGATTTACCAAGTGTTAAAACATCATCAAAGAGCCTTACTGTACAAGTTTTAAAGAGACTTCAATTAGATTCAGGTAATGAAAAAATCACCAACACCTGTTATGAAGTTGCTACTTTACTTCTCCGTGATACCAAATCTGAACTTATTAACGAAGATCAACTCAAAGGTATTCTTACTCTAACCCGTCAACATTTAACATCAAACGAACAAAACATCACAAGATCATTAAAAATGCTTCATGCTTTAATTAAACGTAAAGTTTTATTACCAGAAATTTACGACCTTATGGATTTATGTGTCTCAATGATGATTAGATCATTCAAGCCATCAATTTCATCTTTAATCTCAACTATATTTATAGACTTCCTTTTATTCTATCCAATGGGTGACAATCGTTTAAAACAACAAGTAGCCTTCCTTCTAAAGAATCTTACCTATGAACATGAAGATGGTAGATTAATTGTTTTGAAAACTTTAAATCAAATCATCATTCGTTTCCCACAAGAAGTATTAAATCAATATGCCATTGTTATTTTTACTCCATTAGTAGTCCGTTTAAACGCAGATCCATCAACACAATGTCGTCTTTTAGTAGGAGAAAATATAGAACTCTTAGCCAAAGGTGTTAGTCCACAAAATCAACAAAAGATTTATGATGTTACAATGTTATGGTTTGAAAAAAGCTCAAACAATTTAGCCTTAGCTAAAACATCGGCTCAAGTATTCGGTTTAATCTCTGGCTCACTTTCAAACTTTGAAAACAATGTTTCAAACATTATCAAACACTCTGTTCAATTTATTAAACAATCATTAATCTCATTAAAAGAGAAAGAAGCGTCCCTCACCATTATAGATGAAATCTCTGAAGAAACCCAAAATGCATCCCAAGTCCTTCCAGGTTGGCAATTAACCTATACCATCTTTACATCATTTGAAAAGATCCTCTCCAATCATCCAAAGGTTGCAACTCTTCAAGAAATGAACGAATTTTGGAATATTTCAATCGAATTTTTAAATTATCCACACATTTGGGTTAGAACTAGTTTAACTAGATTATATAATATTTTCTTCACACAAAATTCAATTTTAAATACCATTCCAATCGTTAATCAAATAACAAGTTTAGAAAACAATACAATCAAAAAGAAATCATCAACAGCAACCAAACCAACCTTTTCACCTGTTTTCAATACATTATTTAATTCAAAATCAATCTTTGAAATCACCAAAAAGCATTGTTCAATTTTAAATAGTAGACTATTAACTGACGAACTTGGCTTAACTATCATCAAAAATTTAATTTATCTTTCAATTTTATTCTATAAATGTAATATAATTAAATTAAATAATAATAATGATATCACTCCAAATATATTTTTAGATATTAAAGAGTTTGATGAACAAAAAGAAGAAGAGCAAGATAATGTTGATGATGATGATAAAATGGAACTCGAAGAACAACAACAAGAAGAACAGGAACAAGAACAAGAACAAGAAGAAATGGATCAACAAGTTGATGAACAAGATGATGATGATTTAGTTGATGAAAAACCACAAGAACAAGAATCCTCAATTTTATTATGGTTATTTAAGAGATTATCATACATGTCAACCAAGCCAGGTTTATTAAGAAGAAAATATATTTTCAGATGGATTGCTGCTGTTTCAACTCAACTTACTACCCAAGAATTAATGCCATATCTCTCAATTTTATTAATTCCTTTAATTAAATGCACAGATGAAAAGATTCGTTGTTCGCGTAAGTAATTTTAAAAAAAAAAAAACAATTTGGCTGGTTTTGATTATTAATTTTATTTATTTATTTATTTTTAATATAGCACAAGAAAGAAAATTAGCCCAAGAAGTTATTGATTTATTAAAGAAGAAAATAGGGTCAAGCAAATTTATGAATATTTACCAAGGTATTATTCAAGCCACTACAGAATTAAGAAATAAGAGAAGAGAAGATAAAAAGATTTTCCAAGTAACAAATCCAAAAGAATTCCTTCAACAAAAACTTGAAAAGAGACAATTAACAAAAGATAAAAAGAGAAGAAAGAAGAGAGAATCTGTTAAAGAATTATTAGATGATAGAAAGAGAATTCGTGTTTCCCAATCAAATATTAATAATAATGATAATTAATAAAATATATAATAAAATTTTAAACAAAATTTCAATTTTTATTTATTAATTTATTTATTTGCTTATCTATTTATAAAAAAATCAATTTCAACAATTTTATTAATAAATAATCAAATGATTGAACCTTTAAAGAATCAAACCTTTTCTCTTTTTTCGTAAAATAATATATTTTTAATTTATAAAAAAAAAAATAAAAAAAATGGTTTGAAATTTTATATATAATCATTTATAAAATATATTTTGATATTTTTATAAACCCCACCCACTTTTTTTTTTTTTTTTTGTTAACCAAAAGGTATCCTATCAACCATTGTTTTGTTAGATTTAAAAAAAAAAAATTAAAGATAAATAATAATAATTATAAATAATGAAAATAAAAAATAAAAAAATGAAAAATAATTTCAACCAATAAAATGATTGGAATGTAACATTTTTTTTACAAATTTTTTTTTTCCACAAAATTTTTTTTTTTTTTTTTTGCGAAAGAGATTTTCCGTATAAATTAGCTTTAAAAAAAAATTGTTTTTGGGTATCACACCGACTACATATGAATAGAGAAATATAATTTTATTTGTTGTAGCAAAAAAAAAAAGAAAAAAATTAAACACATTCACAAAGAAACCTAAATTCATTCATTAGGAAGTGGTTTTTTTTTTTTTTTAACATTATTTTTTCTTTTATTTTTTATTTTTATTTTTTTTCAATAATCAATAATAAACAACAATAATAAACAACAATTACAATAATAATAATAAAAATAATAATCAAAATTAATAATTAATAAATAATACAGTATATATAGTAATAATTTCTGTGATAAAAAACTTGTTGACTAAATTGTATTAGTGGTAGTGTGGGTGAAAAGTTTTTTTCTGTTATTACTTTTTTTTTTTTATTAAAACTGATTTATTTATTGATTCAAAAACAATACACACTAAAACCCTAAAGCAAAGATCAACAAATAAATCGCGACTTTTAAAAAGTCATAAATTATTATTATTTATAAATAATTTTTTTTACAATTGAATTTACATTTATAAAAGGTTTATTGAAGGTTTATTAATTTATATTTATTAGGTATATAGCAAAATATATTTTAAATCTTTTCATTCACCCAAAAAAACCTAATTTGATTTTTATTATATCTCAATTGCCCATAGATTTTTTCTCTTTCCTATCTATTATTATTAAAAAATTTAAAATTTTTTTCTACCATCTATATAATTTCCTATCAATATAATATTATATTAACTATATTGATATTATTTTTATATTTTTAATTTTTTTATTCTCAAAGGAATTACTATATAATTATATAATTTAAAAAAAAAAAAAAAAAATTGATTTGGAGTGTCATTATACGATTTTTTTTTTTTTCTTTCAATAAAAAAAACCCACACCATAAAGCCACTAAAGTTACGTTAATCTATTATAGATTTTTAGGTATGTAATTTTTTTATTGTACACAATTATTATATTAAAATTTTAAAAAAAAAAAAAAAAAAAAAAGTGGAATTGGTTGCAAACAAGATATTCCCTAATTACAAAAAAAATTCACCATGCAAAAATTAAATTGAAACTTTTGTTGTTTTTTATTTTTAATTTTTTTTTTTTTAAATAATATGATGTTGCCACTGGTTTTAATAGCCATTTTTAATATTTAAAAAATCTTAATTGTTTCGCCCCCTCTCACATTTTTAAAAAAATAGATTTTTTCTTCTTTTACTATTGTTCGTTTTTAATATATTTTTTTATTGTGATCTATATCTAATTTTTTCTTTTTTAAAAAAATCAATTGTCAACAAACATATATATAATCATATTTATATTTATATAAATAATATAATAAAAAAAAATAAAAAAAATAAATAAATTTATAATTAATCAAATTTCAAATGTATGTGTTTGTGTGTGTTTTTCGTTTTTTTTTTTTTTGTCATTTTTTTTTTATTTCTTAATTTATCTATTTGTTGAAGAGCGAAAAAAAAAAAAAAAAAAAAAAAAAAAAAACCCCTCCTTTATCAAATTTTATTAATCTTTATTAAAAGAAAAGGTAAAAAAAACGCCCCATTTTTTTTAAAAAAAATTATGGGGTTGAAAGGAAAAAATTGTGTTTTTAATTGGAAACCGGGGTTGCCCTTTTTGTATAAAAGTTTTTAAA
>NW_003519762.1:0-25781 GCF_000190715.1 Dictyostelium purpureum | reverse complement strand
ACTTTTTATGGTTTTATTTTTTGTTATCTAAGACCAAATATATTAATGAATAGGGGAAGAATTATAAAAAATAAGACATTTATAACAATATTGAAATAAACCCATTTTAGATACCATTTATTAAAAAATAATTTTATAAAAAAAATATGTGATGTGTGTGTTTGTTTTATTTTGTTGAGTTCAATCACCCCAAATAATTTTTCGATTTATTAATATTAAAAAAAAAACTAATGATTATTATTATTATTATTATAGTTGTTTATCTGTTTTTTTTATTTGTGAGAAATATAACACTAGTACACCAATTTTTTGAAATACTTTGATTAAATTATGTGAAATAAAAAATAAAAAGAGATACATAATAAAAAGAGTTACAAACAAAAATATAGTTTTTTGTGTGGGAAAGATAAAATAGTGGTATACGTGGGGTATGTGTGTGATTAATAGTTTTTTTTTTGTTTTTTCTTTGTTTATGAAAATTTTAAAGAATTAATTTGTCAAGAATGATAGATTTAAATTCAAATATTGGTTGTGGATGTGATTAAGTTGTGATTATTTCCAATTTTATTAATAAAATTGTTAATAATTTTTTCTTTATTATTGTTTAATTGTTATTATTATTGTGCATGTGTGTAAATGTTTAATGAAAAAAAAATTGAATACATTTCAAAGAAGATTTATTAAAAATAAAATAACACTATTAAAACAACAACAAGAACAACAAGAACAATAAATAAAATCTACTTAGTGTAAAAGTAGTGGAGGTATTTTAACACAAGAAACATAAAATAAAATAAAATAAAAATAAAAAATAAGTACAATATCCTTTACAAATATTATTTTTTACCTTTTTGAGATTTGTTATTCTTTTTTTGAAAAAAAAAATTTTAAAGTAAATTTAAATCTTGTTAATTTTGTCTTAAATAATCTGATGGTAGTATTTAATTTAGCTGAAATAAAATTACTAAATTAATAAAATGATTTAAAGTTATTTATATATAAAGAAAAAAATACAAGATTAAAAAATATATAAAAAAAAAAAAAACTGTTTTATTTTGAATTTTATAAATTTATTTTATGTTATTATTTTTGATGAATGTAGAGTTGGTATGTTTATTATTATTTATTATTTATTATTCATTATTTATTTTTACTAATTTTTTTTTTTTTTTTTTTTTTTTTTATAAAATATTATTTTTTGATATTTTATGTGTGATGATGTGTCACCCTAAAATAAAATTTACTCGTACTTTTTTATAAACAATTATTTATTTTTTTTAAAATGAATAATTTACAAAAAAAAAAATTTGAAATTTTTTTTTGTTGAATCGGTGTTGAAATGAAAATAAATATATATATATTATATAAATAGAATAATTAAATTTTTTTTTTTTTTGTTGATATATGGTAAATTTTATTATTATCACTATGAAATTTTATTGTTATTATTAATATGGGATTAAAAAAAAAAAAATGTTATTTTTTTTGAATTTATAAAAAAAACAATAGGTGGAAAAAAAAAATAAAAAAAAAAAATAAAAAAATAAAAATAAATAACAAAAAAAAAAACACAAAAGACAATTTTTAAAATTTTATAATTTTAAAAAAAAAATCAATAAAAAAATAAAATTTAAAAAAATCTTTCAAGCTAAAAAAATAAAAACAACAACTATGGTGGCTTGGTACGTGTTAATTTTTGTTCAAATTTGCTGATGGGAAATTTTCCAAAACTTTTTCAATATTATTAATTATTGAAAAAATAAATTTTTTGCACATGCATGGAAAAAGAACGATTGTAGAAGGGTTGGTAGTGTGATGCTGATATTTTTAAGTTTTTTTTTTATTTTTTTTTTTTTAAAATTTTTTTTTAAATTTAAGTTTTTTTTTTTTATGCATAGTGACTAAGTTTTGGAGGAAAATGTGATTGTGATGGTTTTCAAAGCATAAAATTGTGATACTTTTTTTTTATTGGGTTCTATTTTCTTTTTTTTATTTTGTTCCACATATAATTTTTATTGTTTGTTGTTTTTTTTTTATGATAATTATAAATATCTACTTTTTTTTAAGAAAAGACGTAATAGCGTAATAAAAAAAAATAAAAAAAAAAGTATTTACTGAAATATCTAAAACTATTTTTCTATATTTATACGTGCATTTTAAAACCCTTTTTTTAAAAAAAAATAAAAAATAAAAAAAGAAGTAAATATGGTAATTATGATGATATAAAATAAAAAAAGTAAAATATTTTAAAAAAATCATACTCTAACACCACTTAAACTATAAAATTTATTGCACAAAAAATCAAAAGAAAATAAAATTTAAAATAAAAAAATAAAATTGGTGCCCTAAACAGCAAAAAAAAAAAGATATTTTATAAAAATAATTTTTTTAGTTTTTTTAAAAATTTTATTTTTTATTTTTATAAAAAAAAACCAGCCGGATGAAAATCAAAAAAAAAAAAAGCGTTGGTAATAAAATTATTATTATTTCTATTTACACATTACTATTACTGCTATTTGCCAATGATATCGTTTACTGTGATAAAATAAAAAAAATAAAAAAGATTAATATTTAGCAGGAATGCTCGAGAAAGAAAATTTATATACAATCGAATGATGAAATAATGAAGAAATAGTTTTTGTGTGTGGGTTTTTTTTTTTTTTTGAGAAACTGAAAAAATAACTATCAAAATAAAAATGGGGTTGATGATGTAAGCAGTTTTATAATTTTATAAAATGCCTCCCCAATAAATTATAATTTTATAAAGTTGCCCACAAATTATTTTGGTTGAGAAAGGTTTTTGGGAATGAAAAAGAAAAAGAAAAAGAAAAAAAAGAAAAACAAAATAAAATATATAACCATAGTGTATATTTACCCTTGAACAACAAATTAATTAAATTGAAAGAATCTACCAGTTGTTTTCTTTTTAAAAAATAATTATCATAAATATTTGAGTTTTTACTTTCACTATTTTTTTTACTTTTCACATCATCAGAACTATCTAAAAAAATTGAAATTGAATTGAGCGATAGAGAGAAAGCTTCCATAGGATATTTTAATTGAGAGGATTCTTGGGTAGATTTTTCTAACAACTTTCTTGCTATAGTTTTTTCTGCTGTGCCCATTCCTTCAATAAAAATCTTTGCAAAAAATCTTTTTTTCAGATAATTTTTTTTTATGGCGTCACTTTGAAAAAATCCAAAAAAATCTAAAAAATCTTTATTGTTAATATCATTGCCACTACTTTCACTATCCCTACCTAATAAATTGAGAGACATAAGGAGATCTTCACAATACTTTTTTAATTGTTGGGCATAGATAGTTGTTTCCGTTAAAATTAAAATGGTCTTTTGTTCTATTTTATATTCCATTTTATATTCCATTTTATAATTTTGATTTTGAATATTATTTTGAATATAGTTTTTAATTTTAAAATAATATTTTAAAAAATTATTATTTTTTTTATCGTTATTATTATTATTATATATAGTTATTTTTTCAAAATTATTAGATATATTATTTTCGTTAATTAATTTTAAATCATCTAAATTATAAATTATTTTATTATTACTAATATTATTATTATTATTATTATTATTATTATTAATATAAATATTATTATTTACTAATTTTTTGAAATAATTTAATGGTATAAATTTAAATGCCAATATATTAAATTCATTTATAGAATCAAGAATAATTGGGTCTATATCCCCTGTACAAATGATTGTGTTTACTTTTAGTCTTGTTGCAATGTCTGTGATTATTGATTTTAAATAATTTTCTTCATCTATTTTCCATGCTAAAAGTTTTTCAGGATTATCAAACTCTACTTGGATTTGCATATTTGAGTCCTCTCTTGTTAATGAACAATTTAAAAAAATTACTTTTGGTTCTTCTTCTTTAAGCTCTTTTATAAAACTGCATGGTTTTGGTAAATCAAATAGATATCCATTTTCTATTAAAGCGGCTTCTACTAAACAGTATTCTGATTTATATTTTCTAATTCCTTGATTATTATCTATATTGATGTTTTCTTGATTTTGTATACAGTTATTAAAGTTCTCGTAAAGAAGGTCAGTTGAAAAATTAATACACTTTAGTCTAGTCTCTAAATCTATAAAATCTGGGTATTGTATAATTGCATCAACAATAACATTTTTTAAAATTTTATAATCTGAATTATTATCGTTATTATCAATATTATTAGAATCGTTATTAAATGATGATTGACCTTTTTGTATAATTATATTTAAAATATCTAATAAATGATTTTTTGTTATTTTATAAATATCATTATCATTAATATTATTATTATTATTATTGTTATTATTATTATATAAATCGATTTTGATAGAATCTAATTCATCTAGATATTCTAATGAATATTTTAAACTCTAAAAAAAAAAAAAAAAGTTAGTAACTTGTCTTTTTAATAGTCTAGGGTATATAAAAGAAATTTCTATTGAAAGATTGTGGTTGTGTGGTGCTTTTTGAAATTCGTTATTTCTTTGTGGTTTTATAAATTTTTTTTTTGTTTTATTTAAAAAAAAACTTACAATTTGGTAACCTTTAATTATTGAATTTAAATCTAAACCTCGGTGTAAAAGATTTAAAGCATTCTCCATTAGGGCACAAGAAAAAATTAACGACGTAGAGACACCACCATAAAGCAAATAGATATTATCTAAAAAATGTTGTTTTATTAACTTTCCAATGGGGTGTTTAATATCAAAATATTTTAATATAACAAAACCATCTGAACTTATAATAACCCTAAAAAAAAAATTAAAAAAAATTAATTTTTTTGAAAATAAAACAAAATAAATATAAAAAAAGGTGTGTGGTAGATTTTGAAGAAACTGGTTTTTTAAATAATATGGTTATTTTAAAAAAAGATTATTATAAATAGTTGAGTTTATAAATTATTGAAAATATATTAAAAATCGAAATCACAAAATATAATGATTAATCATAGTGTTATTTAGGTGATTTTTATGGTGGTTATTTTTAATATTATTATAACTATTATTTAATGATGGGAGAGGGATCCCCATAAAAGTCTATTTTATTTTGATTGAGTTTAATATTATTTGTTGGCAACATATTAAAAAAGAAATAAAATTAAATAAAAAACTTCATATTAAATTTTATTTTTTTTTGTAAATTTACCATTAATCACCGAATATAATCTCTTTAAATTTATTAATTATTTTTTCATTTAATTTGTGTGATGAGTGTATTTATGTGAAGATATTTTTTTATTTTTTATTTTTTATTTTTTATTTTTATTTTTTTATTTTTTTTTTATTTTTTTATTTTTTTATTTTTTTTAATTTTGAAATAAACTCTTTTAATTATTAAATTATAAAATATACCATTTTAAATACATAAATTTTATGTATAGTTGTATAAATAACATATATTTTAGTTATTACTTACGATTTTGAATTTTCATCAACTATTATTTTTGATGATCCATTGGGGCCATATGAAGATTTAACAGACTCTGTTATTGATTTTAAAATGATAAAATTTGATTTTAAAACATCATAGTTATTACTATTAATATTATTAAAATTATTATTATTAGAATTTGATAAAATATTCATTTAATTATTTAAAAAAAAAAATGAAAAATGAAAAATGAAAAATGAAAAAAGAAAAAAAAATGAAAATTTTTTTTAAAAAAAAAAAAATTAAAAATTATAATTTTTATTTTTATTTAAAATAAAAAACAGTAATAATATCTTTTATTTTTTTGTTTAATATTATTCTACTATTTTTTTTAATAACTTTTATAAATAGTACTATAATAATAATAAATAATGTTAACAAATATAATCAAAAATAATAATTTAAAAAAATGTTTTAGACAAGTTAAAAATTATAGTACAATCATCAAACCAGAAAGAGATTCAAAATATGCAACTATTAATAATCAAGATATAAATTATTTTCAAAATATTTTGGATAAACATTCAGTATTAACAGATCCATCAGATGTTGAAGGTTTTAATCAAGATTGGATGAAGAAATACAAAGGAACATCATCATTAGTATTAAAACCAAAAACTACCGAACAAGTTTCCGAAATCCTAAAGTATTGTAATAATAGAAAGTTTGTATTATAATTTATTATGGTTTTTAAAGTTTTCACATAAAATATTAATACTAATTAGTACTTGTTTTATAATATTTAAAATAAAAGAATTGCAGTTGTACCACAAGGTGGAAATACAGGTTTGGTTGGTGGTAGTGTACCAGTTCATGATGAAATTATACTTTCATTAGCAAATATGAATAAAATTGAAGGATTTGATCCAATTACAGGTGTTGTAACATGTCAATCAGGTACAGTTTTAGAAAATATTGAATCTTATCTTTCTCCATTGGGATATACAGTACCAATTGATCTTGGTGCTAAAGGAAGTTGCCAAATTGGTGGTAATGTTTCAACAAATGCAGGTGGTATTCGTTTACTTCGTTATGGTGGACTCCACGGTAATATTTTAGGTATTGAAGCAGTATTAGCAGATGGTTCAATTATTGATTGCCTTTCAACCCTTAGAAAAGATAACACTGGTTATGATTTAAAACAACTTTTTATTGGTTCAGAAGGTACACTTGGTGTTATTACAAAAGTTTCAATGATTACTCCACCAAAGCCAACTAGTGTCAATGTAGGTTTATTTACATGTGATAGTTTTGATAAGGTTAAAACTATTCTTACCAGAGCCAAATCTCAATTGGGAGACATTCTTTCTGCCTTTGAATTTATGGATAGACCTTGCATCGATGTCGTTTTAGCTCATCAACAAGTTCAAGATCCATTTGACAATAAGCAACCTTTTTATATTTTAATCGAAACTTCTGGCTTTAATGAAACTCACGATTCAGAGAAGCTAAATGATTTCTTAGAATCAATTATGAACGATGATTTAATTGTTGATGGTTCATTAGCAACTGATACTAAAAATGTAATATATTAAAAATATAATAATGGTATAAAATAATATTTTTTTGTTAATAATTTTTTATTTATTTAGATATCAGCATTTTGGAAATTAAGAGAATCAATTACAGAATCATTAGGTAAAGAAGGTGCAGTTTATAAATATGATTTATCATTACCAATGGATCAATTTTATTCAATTGTCGAAATTATGAGAAATAAATTTGAGGGTAAAGCCAATGTTGTTGGTTTTGGACATGTAGGTGATGGAAATTTACATTTAAATATTTCAACTCCAAAGAAACCATATCAAAAAGAAATTTTCGATATGATCGAACCATTTGTTTATGAATATACAAGTTCACACCGTGGTAGTATTTCAGCAGAGCATGGTATTGGTTCAATGAAACCTAATCACCTTCATTATTCAAAATCATCCAATTCAATTCATTTAATGAAATCTATTAAAAATACCATGGACCCAAATAATATTTTAAATCCATATAAAGTATTACCAAATTAAAATAAATAAAAAAATTAAATAAACAAATAAAAAAATATTATATATTATATAAATATATGTATATTTTTTTTTTTTTAATAAAACTATAAAATATATATTTTTAATAAAGCTATAAAATATTTTTTAATAAAACTATAAACAATTTTTTTTTTATTTATAATACTAGAAAAAAAAATATATATATAAATAAATAAATTTTTTTTTTTATTTTTTTTTTTAATCCCATTCTGAATCACTGACTGGATCTTCAAAAGTAATACCACTTGAAACTGAATCTTTTAATTTTTGAATTTGTTCCCAATTTGAATAAGCATTTTGAGTAGAAACACGTGATAAAAGTGAGTTTGTAAATTGATCTTTTGATGGTGTTTGATCTACAATTTGTGGTGCAATGATTTTTTCTTCTTTCTTTGGTGGTGGTGGAGCATTTGAAAGAGCTACCATACCTTGTGGTTGGAGTGAAACCATTTCGCATTGTCTAGTTTCACCATTGAACCATTCTTCAGAGGTCATTGATGGATTACCTGAACGAGTATCTGGATAGATATCATCTTGGAAGAATTCTGTACGATTTCTTGGGACAGTCATTGAAATTGGTTCAATAGTATCAGCAGTAACTTTGTAGAAACGTGAAATTTCACATTTTTTAACGTCCATAAGAGTTTTTTGTGATACTTTAGCAACACCAATTTGTGGTGAACCAGAGTTATATTCGGTAAGATAATGAACGTATGGATCTTCATTGTTAATTTCAAACATACGAATGGAACCATCACCTTTACCTGCAAGGTAAACAACACCAGAATCTTCATCATAGAATGGAGTAATAACACCAGAGAGTTGATCGATCTTCTTTTCTACTAAATGGCTTGAAAGGTTTCTTGAATCCCATAATTGATATTCACGTTCTGAGGATTTATTGAAACCAACACTGAAAATATTACCGGTTTGACCTAACCAAACTGACTTAGCACCTTTAACACCATTATGGGTAATGGTTTCAGAGACTAATGTATTGGTACGTGGGTCGAAAATACGCATTTTCTTATCTTTGCAACTTGTTAAGAATAAATCACCAGTGTAATTGACATCGACACTTGTAATCATATCGGTGTGACCATCGAATGAGAGTTTTTCTTGAGCAGAGTTAAGATCCCAAATTTTAACGACCATATCACCACCAGTTGAAATTAAAACCTCTTCTGCGGTTGGATGGAAATTAACTGAAACAACTTTTCTATTGTGACCAATAAGATCGGCTTCGACGGTGGTATAGTTTTTACCATTCTTTGGAAGACCACCTTCTGGGACTTTAAAGATTTTGACGTGACTATCTTCTGAACCAGTAGCAACTATGGAGCTATTAAATTGTGAAAGATCAAAATCGCATAATTGACTTCCAATTTCAATACATGGAACAGTGATTTGACGACCTTTACTAGCAAGTGGAATAACAGCTAATGGACCACCAATACCTTGATATGGAACAGCAACATATTCACGATTAACAGCAATGCAGGTGTTACTTGTACTACCATTAACTTTAAGATTGGTATAAAATTGATTCTTTTGAGCGGTAGTACCTACAACATGTCTATATTTTGATGATCTTACAACTTTTGGTACATAACCAGTACGATTAATATTTTCATTTTGTAATGAAGATGATGAATAAACTGGTGATGCTGGGGATGATGTATTTGGTGATGATTTTTCCTCTTGTTCTTCTTGTAAATTTTCTGAAGCTGATGATTCATTATTATTGTTATTGTTATCGCTATTATTGTCATCAACGAAAAATGTCATTTTCTTTTCTGGTTCTGATGATGGTGATGAAACTGATAAATCATCAAAATCTTGTACTGGATTATCAATTGGATTTAAACTCATTAAAATTGGTTCTTTATTTTCACCTGATAACCATTCATTTGAAGACTATTAAAAAAATTAATTAATATGAATATTAATTTTTTTTAAAATTTTTAAAAAATTATAATTATACTTACTAAAGATGGTTTAGTTGAAATAGTATTTGGGAATAAATCATCGGCAAATTGTGATTTTGATTTTCTTGCCATTGAAAAAGTGATTGGAACAATATTATTTGGGGTTGCTTTTAATAAACGATCAATTTCTACTTCCATAACATCCAAAGCTCTTTTTGGAATTGCACAAATACCTTTTGCTGGGGTATCGGTTGGAACATTTTGAATTTCAGTGAAAGCTGGTTCTTTAGTGAATTGAGTATTGAGATCGAAAACACGAACAGTAGAATCACCACTACCACTAATGAATAAGAGTTGAGCATCTTGATCATAAATTGGGTTGATAATACCAGTTGAACTATCTAAAGTGATGGTTTTAATTGCTTTTGATAAATCTGAACTATTCCATAATGAAACTTGTCTTTCTCTCATCTTTGAGAAACCAACGGTGGCAATGAATGGTGAATTACCTAACCAAACACAACGAGATGGTTTAACACCCTGATGACCATCACCTACTTGAACTGATTCACCAGTACGTGGATCAATAACTCTATTCTTTAAATCTTTACCAGTAGCAAATATTAAACTACCATCATAATTCCAAGAGATTGAAAGAAGAGCATTGTCAAAAGAGTAACTGAATTTTTCTTCACCACTTGATAAATCCCAAATCTTTAATGTTTTATCTTGACTAACTGATGCCAATATATTTTCAGCACTTGGATTGAATGCAATGGCATCAACAGATTTTGAATGACCGCTACATGTTACAGCTGGTGATGATAATGTATTGACTCCACTTTGCATGGCCTCTCTAATATTCCAAACTTTAATTGTACTATCATCAGAAGCAGTTACTAATTGGTGTTCATTGAATGGATTAAATTCGAAATCAGTGAGGGTGGATGAATGTGCATGTACTAAAAAAGTTTCACCTTTTCTTTTACCATATGACTTTAATGGAATAATACCAACTGTGCCAGTATTTGATTGCCAATTTAAACCAATCCATTTACTATTTGCTTTAATAAATGTAGTTGCTGCTGATGATCCTGAAGTATTTACATCTGGGTACCATAATTCTCTTTTATCAACTTTACCATTTGTATGTCTATATTTTGAAACATTTAATTTAAACATTTTATATTATATATATATTTATTTTATTTTATTATTATTACAATTTTATAATTTATTAAAAATACAAAAAAAAAAAATTTTAAAAATTAAATCTAATAATATAAATTATATAATAATATACTACTAGACAACAAAATATAGTTTTTTAAAAAAAAAAAGAGAATATGAAAAATTTTTGTGCCTTATTCGAAAATAAAAACAAAAACAAATAAGTTAAAAAAATTAAAAAAAAAAAAAAAAAAAAAGAAAAAGAAAATTATAAAAAAAAAAAAATAAAAACAAAAATCTAAAATTTTATAAAAAAAAAAAAAAAAATTTAAATTATTTTATTTATTTTTACCCAAATTTTTTTTTAATGTGAACGAAAGCCATTTATAATTATGTTATTGTGTGTGGGTGTTATTTTTAGAATATAAAAAAAAAAAAAAATAAATCATTTGGGGGAACTTTTAATACAATAAAATAAATAAATCTTTTTTTAATCTTGATTTTAAATTTATATTATGGTAAATTATTTAAATATAATAAAATTATTTTAATAATCCACTGTAAATAATTTAAATATGGATGGCAAAAAATAAAAATAAAATAAAAAAAAAAAGTACATCAAATAATTTTTAAATTACTCTAATTGAAATCAACATTGTGATAAAAGTGTGTTATAAATGATGAAAAATTAAAAACTTAATGTGTTGTTTATTTGTAAACATTTCTTTTTAGTTAAAGCTATTTAAATATTTTTTAAAAGTTCATGATTTAACTTTTTTCATTCAATTATTTTTTTTATTTTATTTATTTATTTAAGGATTTAAAGTAAATAGTTTGTTAAATTAGATGAAATTAAAATAAAAAAAAAAAAGGAATAAAATTAAAAAAAATTAAAAATAGAATTCAACAAAAAAAGCAATTTAAAAGAAATTTTTTTATTTTTCCTTTTTTTTTTTTTTATTTTTTTATTATTTTTTATTTTTTTTAATTTTTAGTTTTAAATTACCCTTTATTCTTTTATATATATTTAATTTTATTTTCAAACAAATAAATAATCTTTTTTCTTTTTTTTTTTTTCTTTTTTCTTTTTTCTTCCCGCTTTCATTATTTTTAAATTTTATTTTTTTAAATTTAAAAATTTTTTTAAATTTTTTTTTTAATATTTTTTTTTATTTTTTTTTTTTTTTGTTTTAAAGTTTTCAAAAACGAATTATTGTTTCAGTTTATATTAATAATATATTTATTTAAATATATTTTATATTTAAATTTATAATTATAAATTTTTTTTTTTTTTTCAATAATAAAATAATAATAGTAATTTATAATAATAATTTATAATAATAATTTATAATAATAATAATTATTGTTTAAAAATAATAATTTATAATAACAATAATAAATAATGGTTGTTTTAGAAAATAGAAGAACAAGAATTCAAAGAACAGATATATCAAAAAGTTTTATAAAAAATGAATCAGAGGAAGAAGAAGAAATCGAATCAAATGATGACTCTGATTATGAAGACCAAGCAGAAGAATCCGAAGAATCTGAAAGTGAGCATTTAGATCTTGACGAGTCCGAAGATGATAATTCTGATGAAGATTATAGCGATGGAGAAAGTATAAAAAAGAATAGTAAAAAGCCACCATCATCAAGATCAAAACCTACAGCAAAACCAACAGTAGTAAAGAAAACAACAAATGGAAAAAAGTTAGCAGCAAAAGATTCAGATGATGATTCAGATGATTTTTGTTTACCAAAGTCTAAAAAGAAAACGACAGTTGACAAAGAAAAAGAGCTTATGGAATCAAAACTAGTTTATGAACAAACATTAAAACAGGCTAGTATGGATCAATGGATATTAAAGAAACCAAATAATGAAAAAGAGAAAACTGAGCCAAGTAGATTCTTTTCATTTGCAAAAAAATCATCAACAACAACAACCACATCAACAGCAGCAACAACAGCAGCAGCAACAACCACTACAACATCACCAAATAAAACCAATAATGGTACACCACAAATTTTAAGATTAGCATCAATTAAAAACACACATAGACCGCTTGGTATGGGTAACAGTTCAGAAAAGAATGATTTTTTTTCAAATTTTTTATACAACAAAAGTACTGGTAAATCAAAAGAAGAAAGTATAAAAATTGAAGATGAGGGAGAAAAGATTGAAGAAGAGGAAAAGGAAAATAAGAAAGAAGAAGAGGAAGATGACTCTTTATTTGGTAAAGGTTTTAATTCACCTAAATTTAATGCGACCAGTGTTAAAAATCATGTCCAAAAAATGGTTAAAGATTCACTATCAGAAAGTGATACCGAAGATGAAGAGCTGCCACTAGTAAATAAAAAGAGAAAAGAAGGAAAAGATGCTTCTCAACAAAAGAAAACAATGGTTATTGAAATTAGCGATAAAGAAGATGATAGTGATACTGAAGAAGAATCTGAACCAAAATCAAAAAATAAAAAATCAGTCACAACAACTATTGACTCTGATAATGAAACAGTGGAAATTCCAGATGAAGAAGAGGAAGAAGAAGGTAGTAGAAATATTGATGATGAACCAACAATTGAAAAATTAATATATGCATGTGAATGTTTTTCAAAGAGAATGCTTGAAATTCTCTCGAATAGTGATGTAAGTTTTTTTTTTTTTTTAAAAATTAAAATATTATTTTTTATACTAATATTATTTTTTATTTTTAGCTTGAAGAAAAAAAATTAACAACAACAACTACAACATCAATAAACAAAAAAACTACAGATAAAAATAAATTAATTACACAACCTAAAACAATAAATAAAACAATGAGAAATTATCAATTAATTGGTTTAAATTGGATGGCAGTACTCTATAAAGAAAATATTAATGGTATTTTAGCAGATGAAATGGGTTTAGGTAAAACAGTTCAAACTATTAGTGTTTTAGCTCATATTATGGAAACTTATAATGACTGTGGACCACATTTAATTATTGTACCAGCCACTGTAATGTCCAATTGGGGTAGAGAACTAGAAACATGGTGTCCAACATTAAAAGTTATTAGATATTACGGAAACATTAAAGAAAGAGAAGAATTACGTTACGATATTAGAAAAATGAAACCAAAGAAAGATTTCCATATTATTTTAACTACCTATAATTTATTGTTCTCAAATTTAGATAGAGCCTTTCTCAAGAAATTTGACTATAGTTATTTAATTTTAGATGAAGCTCAAAATATCAAAAACAGCGACTCTAGACGTTACAAAAATATCTTTAAAATTCAATCAAAGCATAGATTACTTTTAACAGGTACACCACTTCAAAACAATCTTTACGAACTTTGGTCACTACTCAATTTCTTAATGCCTCATATTTTTGGTAGCACCAGTAAAAACAATTATCTTTTAAATCAACTTCTCGAATATAAAGGCGATGATTCCGACAGTGCTCTCTCTAGAATGAAGAAAATTTTATCACCATTTATTTTACGTCGTCTCAAAAGTACCGTTTCAAAGGAGCTTAAACCAAAAAAAGAAATCATTGAAAGATGTGTAATGCCAGAATTTCAACAAAATACTTATAATACCGTTATTAAAAGATCAAAAGCACAGTGGGCTAATAGAGATTTAATTAAACAAAAAGAAGATACCAAAAAAAGAAAAAAGAAATCAACATCACTTTTAGATCCAGATTGCGATTTACTAGATTTAACAATTGATGATAGTGTTGTAGAAAACGGAAACGGTGAAGAGAAATTAACTGCCAAACAAAAAGAATTGGCAAAACAAATTAAGCAAGGTAATGGTTCATTCGTGTTGAATAACATTTTAATGCAACTCCGTAAAGCTTCAAATCATCCATTATTATGTAAAAACATTTTCTACACTGAAGAGCAAATCGATGATATAGTTAAAACTCTAGCTAGAAATGATAAAGAATGGATCGAATATCGTTACGACGTTCCAGCACTCAAAGAATTATTCCAAAGCTTTTCAGATTATGAAGTATTCAAAAACATTTGCGAAAACCCATTATTAGCCGATAAATATTGGATCGATGATGAACAATTCTACGAAACCTCCGCAAAATGTATAAAACTAAAAGAAATCCTTCAAAAAGAAATTCACGAAAATAAATCAAAAGTTTTAATTTTCTCACAAATGACAAAGGTATTGGATATTTTAGAAGATGTTCTCAGTATTTTTGGTGAAAGTTTCACTCGTTTAGATGGTCAAACACCAGTTAATGAACGTCAAGATATTATTGATCACTTTACAAACAGCAAAGATATCCCAGTATTCCTTCTTTCAACAAATGCAGGTGGTTTAGGTATCAATTTAACATGTGCCAATGTTGTTATTTTCTATGACCTTTCATTCAATCCTCAAGTTGATCGTCAAGCTGAAGATCGTGCTCATCGTTTAGGTCAAGAAAGAGAAGTTATTGTTTATAAACTTTTAACTGAAAATACTGTAGATATAGATATTTTCAACTCTGCAAATGAAAAAAAGAAATTAAATGATAATATTTTAGAAGAAGGTACTTATACAGAAAAAGAAACAAAACTAGAATCTAAAAAAATTTTAAAAATTTTAGATTCAATTTTTACATAAAATTATTAATAAATTAATAATAAATAATAAATAATAATTAATAATATTATTATATAAATATAAACTATTATTAAAAAAAAAAAAAAAAAAAAAATAGATTCATTTTAATTTTTTTTCCTTTTTTTAAAAAAAATAAATAATACAAATTATAATTATAAAAAAAAAAATTTATTGTTTTGATTAAAAATTTTATACTACATTATTTATTTTATTTATTTTATTTTCCAACTCTTCCATTTTATTAAATATTATTTGAAATTTTTTATCCATATAATCCATTATTCTATTTTCACTTTCTAAAATTGATTTTTTAATTTCTTCATTTTCATTTTTTGGTTTTATTTGTGGTATTGTTGGTTGTGATGATGTTGTAATAGGATTTTGTTGAAGTGGCATTGAGAATTGATTATTTGTTGTGCTACTGCTTGGAGGTTTTAACATTGTCATTAAAGATAAAAGGTTATTAACATCATTAGGATTAGGATTTGGTATTGTAGATTTATTATTATTATTATTATTATTATTATTATTATTATTAATATCTATTTGATTTATTTCTGGTTTTATATTTGTTATTTTACAATCTAAAATAATTTTTGAAATTAAAAATGTTTCTTTATTTAATAATGATAAAAACTAATTTAAAAATAAAATATTTAGTAAAAATAAAATATTAAAAAAATAATTAAAAATTAATATAAAAAAAACTTACTTTAATTGATAAATCTGTAGTTGGTGGTATATTATTGGGTAGTATATACTCTGTAGAATATAGTTTTGGATTAGAGTCATCGATTAATAAAGATTTTTGTGTACCTATATATTCCTTTGATTTATGTATTAAAAATTCTTGAACACGACTTTGTGACTCTATATAAATACTTTGAATTTTAATTAAATTCGAATTTGATAATGTTAAATCCAATTGACAGGATTCTTGACATTCACCTTTACTTAATTGAATTGGTTCTTGAGGTGTTTCTAAACTGTCATTATCATTTATAAAAAAAACTATATAATCTTTTAAATTTTTTTCATTTCTCGTATTACTATTTTCATTGTTGTTGTTAATGTTGTTTATACCCCAATTACATTTAATTTCAAAATTCATTTAAAAATTAATTTTTGAATTGAAAAAATGAAAAATTAAAAAAAATAAAGAAAAGAAAAATATTTTATTTTTTAAAAAAAAATTTTTTTTAAAATTTTTTTTTTTTTTTTTTTTAAATTTTTTTTAAAAACATTTTCATTATTGTTGGGAATATAATAATAATTTAAAACAAATATATATATTTAAGAATGGCCCAAATGATTAAAAATTTTGCAAATAAACTTAACCAAGCTTTAAGAACTACTGGACCAACTATTAAATTTACTCCACCACCAAGTGATGTTTTTAATGTTAAAGTAAGTAGTTTTAAAACTTTATAAAATAAAATTTATACGAATAAACTAACATTTACCATTAAATAATAAAGCCAGTTGAATCAGCTGAAAATTTAATTCATCAAGTTAAACCAATTGAAGTTCAAGATTCTAAAATTGGTTGTGATGGTGGTATGTGTTTAAATACATTTAATACAATTCTTCAGCTTATTATAAAATAATCTGAAAATAAACTAATCATAATATTAAACATAATAATAAATTTATAGGTAATGGTCCATTAGGTCACCCAATGGTTTATATTAATTTAGAAGGTAACACTCCACAATCATGTGGTTATTGTGGTCTTAGATTTATTCAAAAACATGGTCACCACCACCATCATTAATTATTTTTTAAACTTTAAATATATATAAATATCATCAAATTAACAGTAAAATTTTTTAAAAACGACCAAAATAAATCATCATCATCAACATCAACAATAGATAATAATAAAAAAAATAAAAAAATAGTATTATTATAAATAAAATAAATTATAATACAATGATATAATAGTAGAAATAAATAAATAAATAAATATTAAATAATAATAAATTTATTATCTAAAAATCGAAAATAAAAAAACATTTTAAATTAAAAAAAATTAATAATAATAATTTTATTTTTTTTTACAACATAAATATTTGTTTTTTTTTAAGATTTATAGTAAACTTTTTTTATTCTGGAGTAATTGAACTTTGTGTTGAATCTGTATTTTTTTCAGACATTGATCTTTTAGAATTTGATTTTCTTGGATTTTGTACAGCGGTACTTTCAGATAAATGAGAAGCTTTGCCTGAAGAAGTCAACTTAACTACACCTTTAATACCTTTTTTTGAATATCTATAAATTGGTACTTGATTGTTGGTAACAAAAAGTGTAATTACTGGAATGATTTCTGTGATGATAAGACAAATAAATGAAAAAACAATATTACTTGGATTAACACTTACAAGTATAATAATAAATATACAATGTAAAACAAAACCAGCACTACAAATAATGGCCATTTGAATAGTTCTCTTCTTTTGTTTTTCAGCAGCTGGTGATACATTACTTGTTAAACCTCTAAGTTTTTTATAAACAGCATGACCATAGTAGATGAAAGCAAAACCAATAATCAATGAAAGTACTGCTTGAAGGACAGCATATAGAATTGATACAATATTTTGTGGTCTAGTTTGATCTAAAGTAATTGATAATCTACCTCCACATGTTGGTGGGTCATCTTCTTGTGTAAAATTGAATACTACTACAATAATAATGAAAAATATATATAAAATTACATTGATCACGAAAATCATTGAATAGATTCTCTTATAAATATTGGTATTAAATGATTGAGCGCTACTTAACATATACCAAATAACAATAACAACTGTAAATGCTGTAAAATAAAGGAATGTTGGTAATACTACTAAAATATAATTTCCAACAGTTGTACTTTCTTTAATATAACCACTTGGTAAAATGAAAAAATATATTGAACCTATAAATAAATAATATTAAAAAAAAAAAAAAGAAATTAGTTAATAAAAAATTAATAAAAAAAAATTAAATAATAAAATTAAATTAAATACTTACGAATAACACAAAATGCAGTTAAAACTAAAAATAATAAATGTACTAATTTAAATGGTTCTGTTGAAAGTAATTTTTGAAGTATAAATAATGAAAGATTTAAAATACCATAGATTGACATTAAACAGAAAAATACTGCTAAAATATAAAGCATTGCTGATGAACCACTTTTGAATGGTTTATAATTTTCATTTTCCCAATTACCAATTCTTTCTATTAAGAAATAAGAATTTTTACCAACTTTAATATCACTAATGTCACAACAATATCTACCATAAGAATCTGTTGTAATATTACATTGTAATGGTTTCATTTCACCTTCTTTTTCATTAATTAAAAGTGAAAAATCTAAATGTGGGAAAACTTTTGAATTTCTTGAATTGTCTAGGGACATACATAATTCAAAGTATTCGGCACCAACATCATAGAATTGTAAATTGATGCCATCGGCCAATAGTTTACCAATTGTTGCTTTCTTTTGATTAAAAATTGAATAATCTTCTGGTCTATCAAAGGTGACAAATGTTGATGAGAGACCTAATACTTTTTTAGAGAGGAAAGATTCTTTAAAGATTTGGCCAATACTAATAGAGACACAATTATTTTCTAAAATTGAACCTGCTTTGAATGTTATTGTACCATTATTGAATATTGTTGTATTTAATCCATCATAGCAAGGTTTGATAACTTGTAATACAGGTGGTTCTAATTTTTCGAAACAAGTATCAGTACCACCACCTTCAGTACAACTGCATGAAAGAGCTTCTAATGAGTTTTTAGAGTTACTACTACGACATAATACTTCAGATTTATAAAGAAGAGTTTTTCTACTAAATACTGCATCCTTAAAAATACTAAATAAATATGAGAAATTTAATGAAATCTTGGTTTTTGCAATTTGAGTGATTGGGTTATCATTTTTAATCCATTTTAATGGAACAGCAACACCCTCACTCCATACACCCTGGGTCCAACTGAAAGGATTTTTCCATTCTTCGCCTGCACATGAACAATCGGCTTGTGATTTTGAATTATAACGATAGGTTAAAGGTAAGAGATAACCAACTGAAGTATCGAGTCCATAACATGCTTTGGGTGAGTTTGTACATTCTTGTTCGGTTTGAGAGAAAGTTTCCCACCATATACCATTTGCTGCCTCACATTCGTCTTTGTCCATTAATGTTAAATTAAAGCAACCATATGGTGTATCTTGTTGTGTACCGTATTCACATGTTGGTAAACTTTGTGTAAAAAGTGGGATGGTAGTACGAGGGAATAAACATTTGGGTTTATATGTTGGATAGTTTGAAATTTGAGTACTGAAAAAGTATTTATCCGAACAGGAACCAGCAGCTTCGCACTCTTGTTTAGTTTTGCAAGGTATATCCTTCATTCTACATCTTATACCAAATGTATCGCAACCATTTATTGGATCATTACAAATTGTGCACTGTTCATCGCTGAATTGACACTTTTTATATTCACCTCCAATGCTTTGACATTGTGATTCTGATATGTAATAGGCACAATAATATTGACCATCATTTGGGTTATATGATAAATCACCATCTATACAAAAGAGATAGTCAGTTTTAATAACACATCCACCAAAGTCTGTATCACATTCTAGACCACAACCTACTGAACAAGAACCTGCTTTTTCTGCGCATAAACTTGGATCGTCAACTGTTTCATAACCTGACGAGTATAGTAATTCGTCTGTATAATCCCTATCATAACATACATATTTACTTTCGCAAGTGCTTTGTGAATTTATAGTTTTATTTACAAAACATGTTCTAACTGGATCGGTACAATCACCACAAAAATACTCTGGTGGATTAACGAGACAATCTTTAAAGGATTCACTGTTGTAGTGACCTTCATCACCCATCCAATCACATCTTGCAAGTTCTTGACATGATTCATTTGAATATACTTCTGCTATCCAAAAAAAAGTATTAAGGCCTTGGTAACAATTGTCATATGTATCGAGTCCACCAGCTGTATCCAAACCTTTTGCGAGAGGATAGCAATTTCCAACAACGTCGCTATTTGGCAAATAAGTATAGCTAAGTCTACTCCATGATTGAACGCCATAATCTGTTACACAATCGTTGAAAAGATAAGCTTCATATAGTTTATCAATAAGTTGTTGATTATCTGAAATATTTGAAAAATTTAAAACTCTAATAACCTCTGCTCTTAATGGATCTGCAATATTATCTAAAATACAACCAATATAATTACGTTCAACTTGTTCATATGGAATAAGACAAACACCATTTCTTTGATTACATTTAAAATTGTTGCCGCCACAGTCACTATCGATATTACATTTTTTTGGTGATAATTGAGATTTACATGAACGAAAAACTTGATATAAATTATTTGTAAAATAATTTTCTTCTGAATTTGAAACTTTACATTGATCATATTGAGAACCAATTACAGAGTTAACAAATGTTTCCAATACAGAGTTTGCACAATCTGGGAATGAACATTGATCATGAACACTATCATTATTACCAAGATAAACTTTAGTCGTTATTTCTTGTGGTCTAGTTCTACAGCATGAACCAAAAGAGGCATACAATGAACAACATGGGTCATTTAAATATTGATTCTTATCACTTGTACCAGTACAAACAGTTGTATTTTGAATTGTTGTCGAATAATTGAAAACCAACAAAGACTCTGCCATTACTTTACAAGAGTTGTAATCATCTTCAAATGATAAAATATCGAAATAATAACGTAAACCATTGATTAAAGTTGCTGAAGTTTTATCTATTTTATCTAAAACTATATTTTGTTCATCTATAATTTTTAAAAACTTTTGATAACTACACTTTGGTTCTACTCTATTGCCAATTGAAACGGATCCTTCAATATGTTTTCCATTTGAATAAACTAAACGATTGAGGAAATTGATTTTTGTTGTCTCTAAATTATTTGGATCGAAATAATTATAAATAATACCATTGACTGTGACTGAAGAGATTATACCAAATTGATAAACATTTGGTTGTGCAGCATTTACAGTTTCATTAAGATCAATCCCATCGAATTGAGATAAACCTTGACCGCCATTTCCAAATGTATTTGGTACTGGATATAATGGATTATTACTAACTCTTGGTGCTGATGGGAAGAATTCTATACATCTTGAATCATAATTATCACAAAATAATCTCTTTTCTTTTGAATTTTCTGTGAATGATAAATAAGATGAACCAGTTAATGCCCAAGTACCACCCACTGTTGGAAGAGTTGAAATATCTGTTAATTTATATTGACCTTTAGTTGAAATTGTAAAAAAGAAATCTGTTGAATAATATATATGAACACCAAAATATATAATTTTTGAGTTTTCACCTATATCTGGACAAATTTGTATAATAATTGTATCATCCACTATATATAAAAAAAGTTTGTTTTTAGAAAAAAAAAAAAAAAAAAAATTAATATATTTATATTTTTTATATTTATATAAATATATAATAATTGTAATTTACATGAATAAGAAGAACCCCATTTATAATTATTTTCTGAAAAATTTGATGGATCTTCGTCAGTAGCATAAATATCTACATCGTTAAATAAAGTTACAGTTGAAAAAGTTATATTTTTACATTCATTAATTTCAAAACTATATTTTATAAAAGATTTCTCATCAACAAAATTTGGTTCGTAAAAAATCTGACCATCTTCCAAACATTCTATATCTGGATCCACTTGAGTACATGGTTTATTTTCTGGAACTGGAATATCAATAGTCTCTATTATGATATCTAAAACTACATCGGTAACACCACGATTTATAACACCAATTTGAAGAGTTCCATATGGATATTCTGTTTCATAAGTACCTGTATAATTAAATGATAATGTGTTTGGACAAAATGTAAATGATGCATCAATTTCTTCTGATTGTATAGCTCTTGAAGTAGCACCAACTACTGGATTAATTGGATTAAAATCTGCTAGATAATTTGCTTTACCTTGAATAGTTCTGAATGAAACTTTATAACCTATACATGATAATGGTAAATAGATTCTATACATAATGTGTGCATTGTTGACCGATGGAATAAAGCCACGTTTACTAACGCCCAACTCTAAATCTTCCCAAATTTGTTGACATGGGGTTCTATCTTTATTACCTGGTATACCTTTTTCATTACATGCTTTGCATTTTGATGGTCTATCATCGTAACCTTTACTACATCCAGAAACTGTATAATCACATGGTGGACAATCTGGATCATAACCAATATCAACTAGATGGTCTTGGCACCAATTAGTATTTAAATCTGCGCATGTATAACTTTCTAATAAATATAATGGTTCATCAAAATAAATTGAACCACTAATAATTTCTACATCTGTATCTAAAACTCTAACATTTTTTAATGTATAATTTGATCCAATAATATTACAATTTATAAAAATAATATTATTTATAAAAATTATAAAAAAAATTTTTAAAATAAAAATTTTATTCATTTTTTTTTAAAAATATATATATATATATATATATTTATATATATTTATATATTTATATTATTTATTTATTTATATATTATTTTTTATTAATGAATTTTTTAAAGTATTTTTTTTTTTAGACCTTTATTTTTTTTTTTTTGCCTTTTCGTGTAAAATAAAAAAAAAATAAAAAAAATGATTTTAACGAATTCCTTTTTTTTGATTTTATAAAAAATCTTTTTTTTTATTTTTTATTATTTTTGTACTGGTTGTAAATTTATTTGTTATAAAAATAAATATAAAATATATATAAATAGAAAAAATAAAATGATTTACATAAAAAAAACGTAATTATTTGAGCAAAAATAAAAATAAAAATAAAAATAAAAAAAAAAAAAAAAAAAAAAAAAATCACATAGCAATAATAAGCATGTAATTTTAATGCTTACGACAGGGTCGAAAAAAAAACCACCCATTTGAGGATGATGGGTGAAAGGTATTACGAAGTGTATTATCATAAATATTTTTTAAAAAATAAAAAAAAATATCTGAAAATAAATCTTTTTAAAACAAATGATTTTTACAAATATATATTTAAAAAAAAATATAAAAATAAAAAAAAAAAAAAAATATTGCACAGCTTTCAAAGAAAATATCCTGCTGTATAAAAAATGAAAGTTTTTTTTTTTTTTTTAATTTTGGGAACAGGGGAGGAAAAAAAGGTAAACTTTTAATCTATGATTTATTAATTATTTTTTTTTAATGGATAAATATATTCTTGATTATTCATAAATGGTCTTAAAACCTTTGGTATTAATACTGAACCATCTTTTTGTTGATTATTTTCTAAAATTGCTAAAATTAAACGTGGTATAGCACAAGCAGTACCATTTAAAGTATGTGCAAAAGTTTGAGTTGAATTTTCTAAAGTTGAAGGTATTACATTATAATTATTTATATCATTATTATTATTATTATTATTAATATTATTACCATCATTATCTAAATCTATTATATTGTTATTATTATTGTTATTATTATTATTTGTATATTTTATATTTAATCTTTTACTTTGATAATTTGTACAATTTGAAGCACTACTAATTTCACCATAATCATTTTTTGATGGTATCCAAACTTCAATATCATATTTTTTGAATGCTGGAGCACCTAAATCTTCAGTTGGCATATCTAAAACACGGAAATGAAGACCTAAATCTGTGAATAGTTCTAATTGAATTTTTAAGAGATCTTCTAAAATTTGATTTGATTGTTCTGGAGTTGAAATTACAAACATTTCAACTTTACTAAATTGATGTACACGATAAATACCACGATTTTGGGCACCTTTACCAACTTCAGGACGGAAACAATGAGAATAACCAACCATTTTAATTGGTAAATCATTTTCATGAATTGGCTCATTATGTGAGTACATACCAGCTAATGGTATTTCTGAGGTGGCAGACAAACAAAGTTCTCTATCTTTGATCCAAAACAATTGATCGGCATCACTACGTGCATGAAAACCACAGCCTTCAGCAAGATTTGGATGAATAAGATCTGGTGTAATTACTGATGTAAAGCCATATTTGTATGAAAGTTTTGAAAATGCCCAAAATGATAATGCCATTTCCAACATTGCAGCTTCTCTTGTGAAATAGTAATATTTATGACCTGTTGTTTTTGAAGCAGATTTAATAAGACCACACTCCTCACCAATCTCTAAATGATCTTTAACTTTTTGATCACTACCAAAATTTGGTTTTTCATTAACCAATTGAATTACACGAGCACTTGATTCTGGACCAATGGGTGATTCGGGATGTGTATTATTTGGAATTTTTAATGATTCCAATGTGATATGATTGAATAGTTTATCATGTTGTTTTTCTAATGATATAACTTCTTCTTTTACTAATTTACCTTGTTCAACCAATTGTAAACGATCTGATTGTGGCGAATTCTTTAACAATGATTTCATTTGTGATGCAATTTCATTTCTTTTTGATCTCTTAAAATCCAATTCTTTTTTAACGATTCTATATTCATCATAGTTTTTAATCAATGATTCTAAATCGATACCTGATTTTCTTATATTGATATTTTCTTGAATACTTTTGAAATTATCTTTAATAAATTGAAAATTAATTCTTGGTTTAATATATGGTACACTAGTTTCATTTAAATCTTCATTTTCATTATTATTTAAATTTTTATTTGTACTGGTAAAAAATTGATTTAATATTAATTTTTGATTTATTATTAATGATTTATTTATTAGTTTTTTTGAATTATTAAATTTATTTAAATTTATCATTTTATAAATATTTAAATTAAAAACGAAAAATAAAAAATAAAAAAAAAAAAATGAAAAAAAAAGAAATTTTTTTTTTTTTTTAAAATTGAAAAAAAAAAAAAAAAAAAAAAAAAAAAAAAAGGGAAAAGGAAAAAAAAAAAAAAAAAAAATTTTCGTTTGGTTTAGTTGATAAATTAAAGGTTTAATAGGGGAAAAAAAAGTTTAAAAAAAAAAAAGGGGACAAAAAATTTTTACTTTTTTTAAAAGGTTAAAAAAGGTTTAAAAAATTATCAAAAAATTGGGGATGGGGGGGAACCCCCCCCCCCGGAACCCAGATTTGGGGAAAAAGGGGGGTTTCAAATAAACCGGGGTGGGCCCTCCATTTTTTTTTAAAAAAAGGAAAAAATTTCTTTTTTTTTAAAAAAAAAAAAAAAAAAAACCGGTATTAGGTTTTTTTTTTTTTTAATTTTTTTTAAAAATCCTAAAAATAGAACCTCCTGGTCCCCCCAGAAAAATTTTTTGGGAAAGGTTTTTTTTTTTTTTTTTTAATAAAAAAAAAATTTTTTTTTTTTTTTTTGAACCTGGGCCATTTTAAACCTTTTTTTAAAAAATTCCTTTTTAAAAATTTTTTTCTTTTAAAATATTTTTTTTTAAAAAAAATGAAATTTTTTGGTTTCCTTTTTAAAAAAACCCTTTGAAAAAAAATTTTTTTTATCCCCAATTGGGGGAAAAAAAAAGGGGTTTTTTAAAAAAAATTGGGGGGGGAAAAAAAAATTTTTTAAATTT
>NW_003519761.1:0-25951 GCF_000190715.1 Dictyostelium purpureum | reverse complement strand
GATACACACTTGGATATCCATAAAATATATATAGTATTAGGTGTATTCAAATACTATTTTTTTCTATAAATATTGTTTTCAAGAAATAGTTATATATCAATATTGTTGTTATTATAGCATTGTTAATAATTATGATTGTATTGTGCTTAGGGGGTAGTGTGTGATTGTATTTAATAATAGTATCATTATAATAGTGTTTTTTGTATGGTTTTATTTTTTTTATTTTTTTTTTTTATTTTTTTTTTTTCTCTTATCACATTTGTTTTTTTACTTTCAATTAAATTTATTTCCCAATTTTATTAAATAATATTTATTTATCACTTTTATTTCATTTGGTATTTATTATAATAACTAAAATCGATTTTTTTTTAGTTATTCAATCATTTCAAAAATTATAAAAATAATAAGTTCAATAATTTCAAAATCTCAGTATGTCTCATTTATATTATTTTAAAATTTAATTAATTAAAATAACAGTTATTTTTGGGTTTTATTATTTAATTTTTTTTTTTTTTTTTTTTTTTCTTTTTTTCATATTATTTTTTTTATCTTTTTATTTTTTTATTTCTTTATTTTTTTTCATATTATTTTTGTAAAATTAATTTGTATTTTTATCGATAAAAAATAATAAAAAATAATAAAAAATAAATAAAAAAAAACTGTATAAAATACTTTTTAGGAAATAAATTAAAAAAATTAAAAAAAAAAAGGTAGATTTCATTTAAATTATTTTATTTTTAATTTATTTATTTTTTTTATTTTATTTATTAAAGCCTTTTTTTTACTAGTTCAATCTAGCCCAAGATTTTACCATTTTTAGAAAATACAAATTAAAAAATCGACCTTTTGGTTTTTACTAGTTAGTTTTTTTTTTTTTTTTTAAAAAAAGTTAAAGTTTTTTTATTATATCAATTATTATTGTTAAAACATTGTTTTTTGTTTTTTTTGGAACTAGAATAAAAATAAAAAAAAAACAGTAGCAATAGTTTGTTATAATAAATAATAAAATAGTAAAGCAATAATAATAAAAATAATAATAAAATAATAATAAAAATATAATAACGTATCCATTTACATATCACAAATAGTTTTTCTTTTAAAATAAATAAATACATAACAACAATTTTCAAATAATTAAAATTTAAAAAAAAAATTTAAAAATAATTTAAAAAATTTAAAAAAAATAATTTTTTTTATCAACCGATAAAATATTATAATAATTTTTATTACAACACCAATATTTATAACATTTATATGATTTTTCGTTTTATTTTAAATAGTTTGTTTGGCTTCATTTCTATTATTTTATTATTATTTTTTTTTAAAAATATTTTAAATTTAAATTAATTTTTATAAAAAACTGTCATTTAGTTTTAAGTGAATATTTAAAATTTAAAATTTTTTGCCCCATTTTTTATATTTATTCAGCTTACACAGTAATACATATTATTCATTGTGCGTATTTTATATAAATAAAAATAATTTTTTATTACTAATTTTATCAATAATAATCAAAAAGTTAAAAAACTTTTTTTTTTTATGTAAATAAATAAAAAATAATTTTTAATAATAACAAACAAAATTTCACTTTTTTTTTTGTTTTTTTTTATAACGATATAACCTATACATTTTTCTTTATAATAATAAAAATTAATTTTTTTATTGTGTTTTATTTTTAATAATAATTTTTTTTTTTTTTAAAAACATAATAAAATTTATTTATAAATTTTATTAATTTACATATATAAAACAAAATAATAATCAAAAAAATAAAAAATATATTTAAAAAATCCAATACTAATAATATTAATAGTAATATGGGAAATTGTTGTTCATCATCGAAAAGAACAAATGGATATGATTCACATTCAACTCCATCCGAAGATCCAAACAAAATAATAGACGAAAGCGATAGTCATCATCATCATCACCTTTTCCACCACCATCATAAAAGACATTCTGGTAATGAGATGAAGCCAGTATACCCAGAAAATAAAAGAAATTCATTAAAGTCATCAACAGGTTATCATCATAAAGTTGTAGACGAAGACAGGGAAGATTTAATTTCGGCATCTGTGCATCAAAAAGACCCATATGAATTAGTTCAATCTCCCCCAACAAACATAATAAATAATAATATAAGCAATGGTGAACATCAATCTCAATATCCAAAATCCTATCCACATACACACAGCAGACAACTTTCAACTGAAAAAGTAGGTAGTTTCGAGCCACAATTTAAAACCCCAATAACATCAATACCACAACATATGAGAATGGAAGGTTTCCAAAGAGTAAAACATAATTCAACTTCTTCATTATATATAAAAAGTACATTATCAACACCTGATAATGATGAAATTTTAAGATGGTAAGTGGAAATTTTTTTATTATTAAAAGAAATATTGTTCATTAATTAATTTTTTTTTTTTAACAGTATGGCAAATGCTTTATTATATCATATCGAGAGAGGCGCACAATTACCCCAAAAAACTGTTGAAATTTTTAGCGAAGAAAAATATCCAATTACAGTAAGTTATAACTTTTAAAATATATAATTTGGCTTTATATTAACATGTCAAATTTTTATTTTAGAAAAATAAAGCAGATTTAAGAACAAATCCTACAGTAGATACCATTTATAGATTTATTAGGGATATATTTAAGGCCGAAAAATTAGACCCAGAATGCGCAATTATGTGTTTAGCTTATATTGAAAGAATTATTACTTTTACAGGAATTACTTTAAGTGCACTTAGTTGGAGAAGAATTACATTGTCAGCATTAATTTTAGCCTCTAAAGTTTGGGAAGATCAATCAGTTTGGAATGTTGACTTCCTTCCAGTATTTGATAATCTTACAGCCGCCGATTTAAACAATTTAGAAAGACAGTTTTTAGCTATGCTCCAATATAATGTTAGTCTTACTGCAAGTGTATATGCTAAGTACTACTTTGAACTTAGAAACTTTTCAAAATTAGATTCAAACCAATTTCCTCTTAAACCTTTGGATAAATCAGGTGTTAGAAGACTGGAAGATTATTCTAAAGCATCGGAATATAGAGTGAAACCATTTAAAAGAAGCGCAAGTGTTGATCAAATTAATCCTCCAGAAATTCATACAAGATTGGTTATAAATTAAAATAATATAACAATAGTATTTAGTAAAAAATCAACAACAATAATAATAATATAATATTTATATATACATTTAAAAAAAAAAAAGAATTTTTTTTTTTTTAGAATTTAAAAAACAAAAAAAAAAAAATTTAGATATATAGCCAATATATATTTAATATTTATGTAAATAGCCCAAATAAAATAAAACTTTTTAAAAAAATAAATATTTAATAAAAACTTAAAAATTTAAGTTTATTTGTTTACAAAATTTATAAATATTTGTTTTATTTGTATTTATATATTTTATAAAAAGGAAAAAATAGTTAATTATATTGAATAGGGGTATTCTATTGGATTAAGTTTAAAATCGGTACGTGAAACAGGGCAAATATATGAAAATTGATAGCATTTTGGATGAACAATTGTGCCATTTGGGAAATATACAAAGACACGATCACCTATAGGTTTGGAGCAAACATTACATCTTTTATCGGTACCAATTAAAACACTAGCAGAGGAAATTTTTAAGAACTCAGCTCTAGTTTGAATATTTAAACATTTTTGGAGATTGCAAACAATTTTAGATTCTCTTTGTTGGCTAATTGAAAAGTTAAAGCTTTTGGCTAAATAATTATCGACTGCATGGATTGGAATTGAGTTTGGTAATAATTGTATAACTTTAATTGGATCCATTTCGTTGTAGTAGTTGTTTAAAAACTCTATTATAAATTTTGGTAACATGGTACCATTTTTTTGAGAATCTTTAATCATAGAGTTTACTAATTGGTTATTTATCTTAACTGCTTGTTCTTTGAAGCTAAGGTAGGTTTTTAGTAAACATAAAAATAGTTCTTGTCTCTTTGGATCGTATAGTGATGCTTTTGGTAAATTTTTTTGAAATTCTGGATTTATATTTGATGGAGAGGTACCTTGTTGTTGAAACATGCTATATGAGTTTGGGGATGATGATTGACCACCACTTAGATTTGTTGATAGTCTAACTGATTGTCTATATGTACTTTGGGCTGATTGGAGAGCTGGTGAATTACTATTACTGGTTGATGGTGAAACGCCGGGTGGGGAAGCAACATTTGATAAACTAAATTGTGGGTCGAATGAAACACATATATATTCAGCTTTTTTAAAGTCATTTAATTTCCAAATTATAATATTAAACATCATTTCATATTGACCAATTCTGAGATATAGGATAACCAATTCTTCATAGAGCAAACTATTACGGATACGGTTTAAAAGGGTAGAGGCATTATAACAATTTGAATACTCCAAAAGATCTATTAGTTTCAATCTATCTTCATTTGGTTCTGGAGTATCTACTCTACCTTGAGCGGTTGATAAATCTGGACTATTATTGAAAACTTGGTCGATGTATGAGGTGGCTAAACGAGTATGTAAATAATCTTGCTTATTGTCTTCTTGAAAGATTAAATATTCTAAATATTGCTGATATAGTTTTTCACCAAATGGTAAAAGAAATTCAATTACATCGTCTGCAGCCAAACTATCTTTTCTTTTCTTTAGGAATATACGCATTGCAGTTTCTGGTGATTTTTTTAAGAGGAATGGAGCAAATTCCCAAATTAATTCTTTTGATGGCTCTGGTAAAATATCGTTGTTTTTAGATTCTAATAATGAAACTGAATCCTCTATACCGTCTGAGTTGAAAGGATCACCTAATTCTTTAATTGATAGTTTATTCCATAATAATAATGCCTTTCTATATTTTTCAGTATATTGAAAAATAATGCCTAAATGTTTGAAAAGTTTATTTCCATTTAACCATTCTTCAATATCTTGAACAAAAAATTGATTATTGATATTAATTGGTTGTTGCTGTGGTTGCTGTTGTTGATTTAAATTGTAATCTCTACTTTGAGATCTTTGATGTTGATATTGTTGCTGTTGTTGCTGTTCTATTTGTTGATTGGTATTTATAATTGTTAATCTTGATCTTGTTAATAGTACCATGAATTTTGAAATATTGTTTGTTTGGGCATATAGTTTTAATAAAATTGTGGTGATGTCTTTATTTTCGTCTGAAATTTTTCCTGCTGGGTCTTTTATTAGCTTATTTAAATGATTTTCTAAATAAATTGTTAAATTTTCTTTGGCTTCAGTTATTAAAGATTCTTTTTCTGATTGAGATAGACTATTTTGTTCGTTGATAAGTTTGAAAATATCATTTGGGTCATATAGTGATCTATAGTTGGTTTGATAAGGCATATAAGTTGGGAAAAATGAAATAATTGAACGATGATCCACCATTGTTGCTAATGATAAATATTTGAAAGAGCTTTGAAACTTGAATTTAAAGAATTCGGATAATGCCACTTTTTCATAGACTTTACTTAGACGTTGCTTATGAAGTAGTTCTTCTTTTTTTGGATCGTATGTATCTTCAAATTCTGATCTTTCTCTCTTGAAGAAAATTTCAAATAAACGAATTGCCTCTTCATTTTCTCCTTTTGTGACTAAAGTATTTACAATATCATCTATATTTCCTAAATGTAAACAATAAACTGCATTTGGATTGCTACTATAGAGAACAATAAAATCTTTACCATCACCTCTACCCTCAAAAACTTGATTGAATTGAATCTGACCACTGGCTTTACCATTATTGGATTGTGAAATGGTATTTAGCTCTTGAATTGAATGTTGGTCCTTCATATCGTGAATTAAAATGTTTTTATTTTGTGTTAAAGATATTAAGTATGGTTCTATATAGGCCATTGAAATTGGATGAGAGTCCCAAGGAATTGAACCTTCCTTAATTTCACCTTCTAAATCTACCATAAACGAAAAATTTGCGTGAGTTAACAAAAGTCTTTCTTGATCTACAATTAACTTTATACTTTGGCCCGTTTGATTTTTATCGAATGTTAATAATGATCTATAATTTTCTTTATCTACATCTAAAATTGCATATTCTTTCTTTGAACCAATACAAATGCTATTCTTGCACCATTCTACAGTCATAGCTACATCTGGTAAAACTATTTCTTTATACATTTCAAATACACCAACAAATTCATAAAATGTTAATTTCTTTTTTGTTACAACACAAATTTTATATTCTGGGCTCTTTTTCTTTGAACAAATCGCTATAACACCTTTACTTGTTGGTAATAGTTGCTGATTTGTTGACTCTAGATTGTACATACTTAGAACATCAACATTACCATCTAAAATATTTATTTAATAAAAATTTATTAATATTACTATTATTATTGTTTTTTTATGATTATGATTATATTTATTTTAAACTTACCACACAGTGTTAATAATTTACCAATATCAGACATTAATAATAGCTTTTCAACTGGTTTTTTACCATGATTTAAACTTTTTCTTTTTTCCATTCTACTTTTGAAGGTAATTTTTTTATTGTTTTCGACTCTTTCTATAATATATAAAAATACTTGGCCATCGTTTGTACCCAAATATATATTATTTGCCCAAATTTCGATCGATTCGATTTTAGATGGTACATTATTAACAATAGGAATCAATTCAAATGGATTCATTATACTATTTGATTATTTATTTTTTATTTGTTATTATTATTATTATTATTATTATTGTTGTTTTTATTATTTATATTAATTATTATATCGTTTCAGCTATTGTTTATTGGGGTTGATGTTATTATTTAAAAAACTTTAATATATTAAATAACAATAAATATAAAAAATAAAAAATAAAAAAATATTTCAAAATAAAAAATAAAAATTTTCAAAAAAAAAAAAAAAAAAAAAAAAATGAAAAAAAAATAACAAAAAAAATAAATCAAAAAATATCTAAATTAAGTTTTAATTTAAACCTTTTATTAAACTCTTTCACCCCCTTTTTAAGATTTTAAGAATTTTATAAAATGATCAATTTTTTCTTTTTTTTATTGATACCCTTTTTTAACACTTATATTATATCGAAATTATGTGGATTTAAAAAATAAAAAATTGCTTATTCCTTGGTTTATTTATTTGATTTATATTATTATTATGAATTGATATAATGGTTAGTTATTACTGTGGATATGGATTTGAGGTGGGCAAACATGAGCATGAGTATAACCTAATATTGGGGAGGAAGTATTGTTACTTTGATTGCTATTACTTGAAATTGAGGTATCTGGTGATGATTTAATATTTTCTTCATTTTCTTCATTTTCTTTTTCAATGCATATTTCTTTCCAAATTTCTTGTAATGAAATAAAGGCGCTAACTGAACCTGATAAACCAATGATTAAATCGTTGTCAATTTCGTAAATACTACAAATACATAAACCTAGTTCACCAATAGCACTTATTAGTGATCTAATTTCATTTTTTCTATTTATTTTCAATATTTCTAATTCTTTATTATTATTATTATTATTATTATTATTATCTTTGACGTGTTTTAAAATTGATATTTGAGTTAAAACCAAACCATATACAAGTCTAAATATAAATACCGCTAAACTGTAAATCCAAATGAAATCGCTAAATTTATAAAAAAAGGAATATTTAATTTGAAACAGTTTAATTCTAATAGCCCAAAATCCTATATCGTTTATTTCGGATACAAAACTGAAGAATAAATCGAGTAACTCTAAAATTGTTAAAAATGATTTTTTGATGTTTGTAAATGAGTTTAGCGATTTAACTAGATTTATAATTTTGCTTTTATTGTTACTATAGTTATATATTTCTTTAAAGTTTATTGATTTAAAGTATTCCACTACATTTTTAAATTCTCTAAAAAACCCAAACAAACGAAAGACTGATCTGGCGTCGTACAAAGATGTCTCTAGTGATTTGAGCTTCTCTACTACTATCTTTTCTTTAAAGTATTCTTTATTAATAGATTGATTTCTATTAATTTTATTATTTATGTTTGGTGAAAAAAGTTTATTTTTATTGGTTATTATTATTTTTTTGAATATTATATTGATTATTTTATATATATATTTTTTTTCGACACAATAATATATTATTTTTGAAAAGTATTGAACAAATTTAAATACTTTATCTCTACCATCCAAACTATTAAATAGACTGATTAGTTTATCATTAAATGATAAAATTCTATCCATTCTTATGCATTAATAACTATTATTATTATTATTAGTTTTATTATTATTTTGGTTTTAATGGAGAAATTAAAAAATCTTTAAAAAAAAATATTAAAAAATAAAAAAAATTAAAAAAAAAAAAAATTTTATCATAACAAAAAAAATAATTATTTTTGGATGGTTTTTTAAAAAAATATTTATTTTAGGATTTAATAGTTTGATTTAGGAACTTTGAAAATAACATTGGCCATTGCTACTAATGAACCGTCTTCTTTAATTATTTTTGAATTTGCAAATACTAAAAAATTTGTATTTTTTTCTATTGTAGATATAACTGTAATCTTTTCATTGATTTTAGCTGTAGATATATAACTAACGTTCATATTTACTGTAACCCCAAAATTGAGATTAGATAACTCCAAAGTACTGATATAGCATACTGATGCAAACGAATCTAATAGGAACGCTAGAAATCCTCCATGTGCAAATTGTTTTTCATTTGTAAATTCTTTTTTAATTATTAATTCAACCTCCACATACCCATTTTCGAACTTTTTCATTTGAGCATTTTTAAATATATTGAAACCATAACTTTTATTTTCAATATTTTTTTTTAGATATCTTTTTATTGATTCAATTGTGTGTAATGTATTATTATTTTTACTACTATTATCTATATTATTATTCATTTGTTATTTAAGCTTTATAATATTATGTATGTATGTATTGGGGTAAATATAAATATAAAAATAAAAATAATAAAAATTAAAATTAAAAAAAAAACACATTAAAAAAAATAAAATTAAATAAATTAAAATTTAAATTAAAAGATAAAAAAAATAAATCATATGATTAATTTGGTAAATATTTTTATTAAAATATTATAAACTTGGTTTAGCTATTCTCAAAATAACACTTGCAGTTGAATAAACATTACCCTCTTCGTCCATGATTGAACAATTTGAAAAAGCCATAGATGATGTTTTCTTTTCAATTTTTGCAACAACTCTAATCCTTTTACCCATGGGTAACGGTGTTATTAAAGTGGTATTGATGTTTATAGTAATGGCATAGCTATAATCTTCAAGTGGGTCGGTTGTCTTAAAGCTAAGGACAGATGTGATGTCAAATAAAAAGCACTGAAAGGCCCCATGAATATAAAAACGGCTATAATTAGTATGTTGCTCTGTAGTTAATATTTCCAGCTCTAAATATCCATATTCGACTTTTTTTGTTTTTAGACCTTCAATATTTTTCATGTCAAAACCACCACCTTTTTTTGCCATTAAATGGATAAAATGATCAATAGTAGCGGGATTTTGGCAACTAATGTTAGTATTGTTCATTTTATTTAAAAATTTGATTAATTGAATTATAGAAAAATATTAATTTCTAAAAAATTTTACCCCTTTTTTATACATTTATATTTTTTTTTACTATTAATTTTTATCTTTATATTATTGTTATTATTATTAATTAATCTTTTTTACTTTATTTTTTTTTTAAAACTTATTTTAATCTTTTATTATCTCCTTTTTTTTATTATTATAATTAATAAAAAATACACTATAAAAAATATCTTGTTTAACACTGGTTTTATTTTTTTTAACATCCATTTGTTTACCAAAATCTGTCAAATGATCTATTTTAAAAAATGAAAAAAAAAAAGAATTTTGAAAAAATAGGAAATTTTTTTTTATAAATTTTAATTTTAATTTAAAATTTTTTTTTTTTAAAAAATTTTTTAAAATAATAAATTTTTTTTTTGTTTTTTTTAAATAAAAATTTTATCCAAACAATCCCCTTTATCTTATAAAATTAAAATTGGTTCAATAAATAATAATAATAACAATATTAATTTTAATAGTAATAGACCAATAAAGTTGTAATAGTAATAAATGAAAAATGATTCTTAATAACACCTCATCACCAAGGGAAATTTATGATTGGGTTAAAGAAAATATCGCCGCTATTTCAAAGGAAGAGGAACTAATAAATATAGTAAATAGTAACATTAATGGTGAAATTTTATTTAATCTAACCATTGATGAACTGTCAAAAAAAACAAATATACATAAAGATAAAATTAATTTAATTTTAAAAAGTAATTATCTCTTTGTTTTATAAACCATGTTTCAATTTATTTATTAATATTAATATTTTTATTTTTTATTTTTTAGAAATTAATGACTATAATAGTGTAAATACAAGTTTAAGAGAATCAACATTTGTTGAAATTCAAAATGAAAACTCATCATCATCATCATCATCATCAACAACAACTTCACCATCATCTTCATCACCACCAATCCCAAAATTTATTCAAGATATAATAAATAAAAACAATAACTATGAAAATTATAATGATGATGATAGTGATGGCGAAAATAATAAAAATAAAGAAATTAATATTTTATTACTTGGCAATACAGGAACTGGCAAAACACTATTTATAAATTCATTAATCAACTATTTAAAATATGACAGTTTAAAAGAAATGATTGAAAAGAGTGATAACCAAACACTAGCTACTATACCCACCATTGTATCGATGAGGGACACCAACAATAAACCATTTAACGTTCAATTGGGTTCTGTAGACAATTGTGAAAAAGAGAAGCATCAACAAAGAAAATCCATTACAAGGGTAACTCAAAAGTATAAAATTCAGGTTTATGGTAAAACTATTTGTTTAATAGATACACCTGGTATTGGTGATACCGATGGCATTGAAACCGATAAAAAGAACTTTGAAATGGTTCTATCAGAAATTTCATCGCTCTCTCATTTAAATGCCATCGCAGTGGTTATGAAACCAAATGAAAATAGAATGAATGCTTCGTTCAAATTTTGTCTTCAAGAACTACTCTGCCATTTGCATCAATCTGCTAGAAACAATTTATTTTTCATCTTTACATCCTCAAGAAACACTTTGTTTAGAGCTGGTGAAACTGAACAACTCTTAGAGCTTGTAGTCAATAAAATCAAAGAAAAGAAGGGTATAGAAATAAATTTAAAAGATAGAATGTATTTCTTTGACAATGAATGCTTTAACTATGTAGCTGTAAAACATGAAGGTGGTGTATTTAGCCAGATTGAGGAAAGCACTTACCTCCTAAGTTGGAATCAATCTATTATGTCTCTATCAAAGCTATTAAAGGATATCATTTCAACCAAACCACATGATACCCAAAACACAATCTCAATAAATATGAGCAAGAAACTAATCAAAGAAATTAGCTACTCAATGTCCCAATGCATTCAAAACTCTAATCAAAATATTAAAAAACTAAATGAAAAGAAAAAGGAAATTCAAGATGGTTTAGGTATGGAGTTAGAACAGTTAAGATCAATCTTGTATATGCCATTTGTAAACCTTAAGTCCTATCCACTTGAAGGAAGAAAAATAATTTGTAGAAACCGATCATGTATTCAATTGGAAAAAGAAGTTACAACAAAAGATGGCCAAACAAAGAAATTAGCTTTCTGTACTGACAGTAACAAATTAAATGAACTATATTTTTCAAACAATTTCAATATATTAGGTATCTGTAAAACCTGTTCAAAAAATAATCACACATGCCATTTTACCTCACATCTAAACATTGACACTGTGGAAGAAAGGGAGGAGATTAATGTTAGAGACGAACTTATTAGCTCCCAAATCGAAACTAAAGAAGAGCTTTTGAATGCAGCACATCAAATCATTGGACAATTGGAAAAAAGAAAAGAAACCTATCAACAAGAATTGGAAATATTAGAAAAAGCTTCATTGGATTTCTCATGCTTCCTTTTTGAAAATAGTTTTATCGAAATCAACGATGAAATTGAAGGATACGTTCAAATATTAATTGAAAATGAAAAACTAGCCCTACTTTCAACTAGCCTACCATCGCCATCATCAACATTAACATCCAACCCAATCAAAAATTTAGAATCTTATTTAGAATCCCACAGAAAAGAAGTATCTCAATTTAAAGAAAATTTAAGTAAAATCAATAACCAAACCCATTGTAAAGATGCAGACGAAATTAAACAACTAATTGATAAAATTATGAACTTGGAATTCTCTGGTAAAATAATTACTGAAATTTTAGATTCAAAAAAAATAACAAGTTCTTTTATTTCAAGAAATGAAAATTCAACTATAAAGATTCAACAAACAAGAACCCTTTTTAATTTTTTAAAAGATAGTTTTAATTTTTAAATATTTTAAATTTAAAAATGTTTAAAAAAAAAAAAAAAAAGGTTGTATAGTATAAAATCAAACAATAATTAATTAAATAAATAAATAAATTTTTTTAATTTTCTTAAAACCCAATGAATGAGAAAAAAACAAATTCATATAGTGTTCTTGTAATTTTCTTTGAGAACCGTTGGATATTTGAATTGTTTTTTTTTTTTTTTTTTTTTTTTTTTTTTAATTTTTTTT
This sequence comes from Dictyostelium purpureum, assembly GCF_000190715.1. Taxonomy (NCBI): domain Eukaryota; phylum Evosea; class Eumycetozoa; order Dictyosteliales; family Dictyosteliaceae; genus Dictyostelium; species Dictyostelium purpureum. Next base: position 13,323 of record NW_003519761.1, on the reverse strand, counting down.
TTTTGCAAAAGCCCAAAAAAATCATAAAATGTCATCTTATTTTTTTTATTATAATAAAATAAATAAATAAATAAAAATGATTAGTTGCGAAAATGTAAACAATAGTAATAGTGTTTTGGAATATAGATTATTTCAAATAGAAAAAGATCTAAAAGAAATGTCAAAGCTCTATGTAGACTCTTGGAGGGTCTCCTATTGGTTCGTACCAAAAGAGCATTTAGATAAAATGACCTATGAAGAAAGTGAAGAAAAGTGGACTGAATTTGTAAAAGGGAAAGATTCATTTATTTATCTTTGTGTTGGTAATGGTGTAGTTTGTGGCATGGCTGCTGTTAGAAGAGACCCAGAAGAAAATACATTCGAATTATATACACTACATATTTTACATTCACATAAAGGAAAGGGAATTGGTAAAAAGCTAATGAAAACTGTTGCTCAACATTTTATAGATAACCAATCAACACTCAATTGTAAATGTCTATATTTATGGGCAGTACCAATAAACACTCCTGCTGTCAGTCTTTATACAAAATTAGGAGCTACCATTTTAAAATATCAAACTGAATATTTTGCAGGTATTGGATTAGATGAAATTGGTTTACATTGGACTGATTTAAATTTAATTTTAAATAACTAACAATAACCTATAATAACTAAACTAAAATAAAGTAAATAAATCAATAAAATATATATTTTTTTTATTTTTTTTAAAAAATTTGATTAAATTTTATTTTTTTTAAAATTTTTTTTATTTTTTAGGAATCTAAATAATTTATTAATAAATCTAAACAATATAAAAATTGTTTTATTTTATTTAAAAATGGAATATAGATTAATTAATTTTGAAAAGGAATTCGAAGAACTTAGTATTTTATATAAAAATAGCTGGTGTAAAACCTATATTGGTTTGCTCCCCGAAGAGCTATTAGAATCATTTACATACGATAAATCAAAAGAAAAATGGATTCATTTTTATAATAACGAAAAAAACTCTTTTATATATGTAGCCATTGATAAAACAGGTGGCAATGAAGTAATATGTGGATTTGCAGCATGTAAACCAGATGACGAAGAACAAAGCAGGGGATTCCTGTATTCAATTCATATAAAAAGTGAATATAAAGGCAAAGGAATTGGAAAGAATCTTATTATGAAATCTGCAAAGCATTTTAGGGATCAATTAGGTTTAACCAGTATTTCATTACGTGTAGTTGTTGGTAATGATAATGCATACAATGTATATACCAAATTGGGTGCTGAAATATTAAAACATCAAAAAATGAACTATTATAAGAATGTGATTACTCCTGAAGTATGCCTTGTTTGGAATGATATAAACCAACTATTATTAAAATCAAACTAAACTATTAACAAATAAATAAATAGATAATTCCCTTTTTATAAAAAAAAAAAAATAAAAAAAATAAGTTATTTTTTCGTTTTTTATTTTTTTTTAAATTGTTTTTACTTTTTTTTTTTTTTTTTCTCAAAAACTCGAACCTAAAAGCAATATGACAATAGAATACAGATTATTTAAAGAACAGGATATTTCAGAATTATCAATACTATATATCGACTCTTGGTTACGTACCTATAAAAATATTATACCAGATGGATTTTTAGAAACTTTAAATTATGATATGGCAGAAAAGAAATGGATAAAGTTTTTAAAAGAAGAGAAAGATTCATTTGCATATGTAGCAATTGATAAAACCAACGATAAAGAAGTTATTTGTGGATTATCAATTTGTAAAAGAGATGACGAATTAGAATATTCGGGACTATTATATTCACTACATGTCCAAAATGGTTATAAAGGTAAAGGTATTGGTAAAAACCTTATTAAAGTTTCTGCTAAACATTTCAAAGATCATCTAAACTTAAATAGCTTATTATTATGGGTAGTTGATGGTAATGCCAATGCCCTTGCAGTTTATACAAAATTAGGTGCAAAAGTTTTAAAACATCAAATAGAAGTTTATTATAGTAATATAGAAACCCATGAAACATGTCTTATTTGGGAAAATACAGACCAATTATTAAATTGAAAATAAATATAAAAATTAATAAATAAAATTGTATAAATAAAATAAAAATAAAACCAAAAACAATTGAAGATAACTTTTTTTTTTAAGGGGTAATAATTTATTGATTTTATTTGTTATCGGTTTTTATTTGTTTCGCTTATTCTTTCTATACTATTAACTTTATTTTACTATACACTATTTTATTATTTGTTATTATAATTTTGAATTGTTTTAAAAAAAAAGTAAAATTTTTTTGGATCTATAACACATGATGATTATTTACATATATACAAAATTGATTAAAATCATATTAAAATTCTAAATTCTAAGATGTCCAACTGGTTGATATTGGCAATATAATTTCATTTGAAGCTCTTGAATTTGTTTCTTATACTATAAATAATTAAGGTGTGTTAATATATACCATTTAATGTATGAAATACTTTAAGATTTAATATTTACTTGTTCTTCTTTTGAAATAAAACTATCTTTCATTTGACATACTTCTTTTTTAAGATTTGAGAGAGTTGATGAATAATTACAACAAATTAATACCTCTTGTGAATATTGTTGGTTTAAATGTAATACCTGTTCCCTAAGAATTCTAATCTCTTCATCCTTTTTCATTAGCTCCAATGATCTTAACTCCAACTCTCTCTTTATATCTACACTACTACTTAAAGATGTTGTACCGTTCCATCTTTTAAATTTACCACCACTACTTGATAAATTGTTATTTTTATTATTGTTATTATTATTATTATTATTAATATTATCTACATCATTATTATTTACAGAACAATTGTTTGAAATTGTTGGTGAATTAATATTATTCATTATTTATTTCAAATTTATTGTAATATTAATATTATTTATTGTATGGTGGTTTTGTTGGTAGTGCTCAAAGAAAAAAAAAAGAAAAGAAAAAAAATTAAATTTTTTTATCATAAGGAGTTTTTTAAATTTTTTTGATTTTATATTTTCAAATAATATTTTTTTTTTTAATAATAAAAAAATTAAATATAATTTGTGAATTTTTTATATAAAGGTGTCATAAATTATATAATTATAATAAAATCTACTTGATTTGTAAAACATTTAAATTATTGCAACACCCAACACACACAAATTTATTTTTTTTCATTTTTTTTTTTTAATTTTATTTATTTCAATTTTTTTTTTAATTTATTTAAATTTTTTGAAATTAAAATTTTTTTGTTTTTATTATTTTTATTATTTTTTTTATATTTTAAATTTAAAGTTAAATAAATTTAATAAATAAATGTCAAGTACAACAACCGAAATTCCATACCACTTTTTAAAATACATTAGAATTCAATATGATTGGCAATTGGCCTATAAACAAGATTCTGATAATTTTTGGGTATCATACCAAAAAGGTAAAAAAAATAAAATAAAATAAAAAACTAATTATAATAATACTAACATATATTTAATTTTAGATATAAGAAGTACCACACATGGATCTGTTCACAGTTCAAAAAAAAGTGATAACAGTTTTAGTTTTGAATCTGACCAAGGTTTTAAGCTAACACCAAACTCAGTAAGTATAATATGATTCAAACAATAATTTATTTTTATAATTTTTTATTAATATTTATCTTTTAAAAAGAATGATAAAAATAATATTAAAGTAGAAATAGATAATTTCGAATGTGACATTTATTCACCAGAAAAAACTTTAAAGGTATTAGGAGGTAAAAAAAGAATTACAACAATGGGAGTCAGTAATTTAGGTGAATTGGGTGTCTTTGGTAGCACTGATGGCACATTAGAGGTTTTCGAAACCATTGATGGTCAAATAAGAAGAAAATTAGATGGACATGTTGGAGATGTGGATTTAGCATTATTTTTCCCAAGTGGAAAAGTTATATTAAGTGGTGCCTCAGATGGAAGATTAAAGATTTGGGATGCAATTGAAGGTACATGTGCAGCTACACTCATTGGTCATATTGGTGGAATAACTTCTGCATCATTAGTCGACCGTGGTAGAAATTTAGTATCTGGTTCAAGAGATGGAACAAGCAAACTTTGGGATGTAGCCAGTTCATCAGTTATACATAATTTAACAAAACTATCAAGACCCATCAATGATTGTTTTGTTGCCTCATCTCTATTGGAAAGTACAACCAGCTCAACATCTACAAGCAAAAACGTTGATGAAAGAGAATCTGGTACCGAAGGTAAAACTGTTATTTTAGCAGCTGAAGAAGGATTTTTACAAGCCATAGATTTAAGATCGAAAAATATGATTGCCCAAATGAATGTACCAAACGAAAACAATAGATCTGTAGCATTCAATGCCTGTTTTGTTCATAAGAATTATATTATTGGTGGTGACCACAATGGATCATTATTCTTTTGGGATAAAAGAAACTTAAACTCTCCATTCTGCCGTTTACAATTCACCTCTTCACCAATCCATCATATTAAAGCAAACTCCTCACAATCTAAAGTTTCAAACTCAATTTGGACAACAAGTGGCGATGGTTCAGTATTTTTAATTGATTTGGATAAAAACAAAATTATAACCTCTTTATCTGGTATCGATACTGATGTAGTTACATCTTTTAATATTGTAAATAATCAAGCTTTTTCAACCTCAAGAGATTCAATTATTAGATGTTATAATAATTTATCAAATATTTAATAAAAAATTTTATAAAATATAATAATAAAAACCGTCACATTATAAAATACTGTTTAAATTAAATAAATAAATAGTTTGGCATTCATAAAGATATATTTATTAAAACCTTTGTAATATTTAAAAAAAAAATAAAACCGAAAAAAATAAAATATTTTTTAATTTAAATTTTAATACTATTTACAAAGGTTTTTTTATTATTTTTTTTATACATATAAACAATAAAAAGAAAAAGATATGTGTTTTTTTTTTCGCCCAATTAAAAAATTTATTATATTTTTATAATGGAAATTTAGTCAAGCACCTTATTGGATCTTTGATTTGGCAGTAGCTTCTTTTGAGGCAGCTTTTTGACGTTTGGCAATGATGGCACGGGTTGGACCAGATAAAGTGTTACCACCCCAGGTCTTTCTGGCATCAGCGTTATTGTTGAACATTTGTTTGGCTGATTCGACTAATAAAGCTAATTCGTTGGCATCAGTAGCGTTAACACCGGTTAAGGCAACACAAGCAGCGTTTCTCATGTGAACTAATTCACCTAATCTTGATTTTGATTTAACAATACAGTATGGGACATCCATTCTTCTGCAGAGGGCTGGTAAGTATAAGACGAGCTATGGGAGAAAAAAAATATTAATATCGAATTGGTTGGTTTTAAAAGGTTTAAAATTAATTAAACCATTTAGATAGGTATTTGGATTAGACACTATGAGTTTGAGCACAAGTGAATCCGACCTTTAAAGAAAAACAAGACATTTATACTACTTGCTGAATTTTATATTTTACAATAAAATATAAAATAAACAAAAGTAGAAATACTATATCTTTAAAGTGCCTTCAACAATGCAACCATTTATAAATAAATGATTATACATCTAACAGAAATATAATTATAAAATAATTTTTTTAAAAAAAAAATTTTAATAAAAATATTTGCACAGCACTACTAAGAGTATTAAATTAACAAACTCTAACATTTGAATTATTTAATATTTAATTTTTTTTCTATCAATATTAAAAAAACATTTAAAATGTTTCAATATTATTGAAATGATAAAAAATAGTAAGGAGAACCCGTTCCGAACTAAAAAATCATTTAGTAAGCTTAGATGAAATGGACAAACCATACTTTCTAAACCAAACCGAATTCTAAATATTTATATACATAATAATAAGGATACTTACTTCAACTGGGTCAACATCGTGGGCAATGACGACTAATTTGGCTTTCTTCTTTTCAACTAATTTGGTAACAGCATCAATACCGTGTCTTAAGTATTGGACTGGTTTTTCAGCTTTGGCAACTTTTTCACCTTTTGGAGCAGCAGCACGAGCTTCAGCAACTTTTAATAATCTAGCTTTTTTGACTGAGGCTTCTTCTGGTCTGTATTTGTCTAATAATTTGAAGAGGTGGATGGCGGTGTTTTTGTCAAAGACACGAGTGAATTGATTGATGGTTGGTGGAACCTTTAATCTTCTTAATAAGACTCTACGTTGTCTTTGGACACGAACATAACGTGGCCAGTGGACAAAGTGAGTTAAATCTCTTTTTGGTTGAACACCAAAACCAGTACCAAAGTTTTTGGTTTCTTTGGTGTATAAGGCGTTGAATAAGGTTCTAGTTTTTGGTTTCTTTTCACCTTTCTTGACGACTTTCTTTGATTTGTTGGCGGCAACTGGGGCAGCTTTGGCAGCAGCGGCTGGAGCTTTAGTTTGTTTTGAGGACTATAATATTTAAAAAATATTAAGTAAATTAATATTTTATTCTTTTTTTTTTTTTTTTTTTTTTATATGGTATACTTTACCATTATGTTCTTTTAACTTGAGCGTATAAACTAACGAAAAAAAAAAAAAAAATTTGTTTTTATGAGAACCGAAAAAAAAAATTTTCGAAAAAAAATTAAAAAAATTAAAAAAAAATTCGAAAAAAAAAAATAAAAAAAAAAAATCACGTTTTTATATCACGTTACATTAAAAAAGCTTCATTTTATTGTTATTTATAGAAATAAAAATATTTATTATTTTGATTACTAAACAAATAAAAATTATAATTTATTATTTTTATTATTTTTTTTATTTTTTTATTTTTTTTTATTTTTTTTATTTTTTTTATTTTTTGTACAAATTTTAAATATTTTTATATTTTTTAATAAAGTTTTAAATGTTTTGCAACAGCATCAACTTTGGCTTTTGGAGCTGGACCAATAGCAAGAACAGTGGCTGATCCAGATGGAATTTGAGTGTGACCAGCATCTAAAACTAAATAATTTACAACACCTTCTTTTTTAGCTTTATCTCTTAATTCAAATCTATTTTAAAAATTAAAGATAAAATAAAATTAGTGAATATAAAAAAATAAATAATATTATTAAATATGATAATTACAATTCGGCTTCACTATTTGCTTTTAATGTAATTTTAGCAGCACCAAAAACTTCCCATTGTAATAATTCTTTTTTATTTGTACTTAAAGCTTTTTGACGGGCACCTAAAGTTGCATGACAACATTGTGCAATGATTTTACCCTTAGTCATACCTAAATCTGTTCTAATAATTAATACTTGTTTACAATCACCAATTTCTTCGTCATATTCAACACTGCTATAATCAACATCATCTTCTTCAATTAATTTTGAATCACCTCCGTTGATGCCAGTACGTCTAAATAAAAATTTTGCAATAAAAACACCACCAAGTAATGATGCTAATGAAATAAAAATTGGTGAGCTTAACATTTTAAATGACATTTTAAATTTTAATTTACACAGAAAAAAAAAATAAAAAAAATAAAAAAAAACAAAAGAAATTTTTTTTTTTTTTTTTTTTTTCACCTCCTTTTTTTTAAATTTATGTTCACACACAATCATTTTTTTACACATTTTGCATTCACACATAATATACATATTTTTACCCACATCACCCACACAAATATATTTTGTTTTTTACCATTTTTGTTTTATTTTTTATTTTAATATCGAATCTCATAAAAATAAAAATTTATAATATTTATAATTTGTAAAATATTAAATCTTTTTAAAATAAAGAAAAACTCTAAATCTAATATCTTTTTCATTGCAAAAATAATTAATCAAAAATCATATATATTTTACAAATTATTTATTTTTTTTATTTTTTTTAAATAATTTAAATTTAATATCTAAAAATAATAAATTACCACAAGAAATCAAAACTTAAAAATTTTTAAAGACAATGAGATTAGAATTAATCATAAATATAAAAAATTATTATAACATTTAAAAATAATATTAATTATTAATTAATTTAATATTACATCATACATAAATATTACAATAACTATAATATATATTACGTGACAATGACTTTTTTTATTCAATTTAATTAAATTTTTATTAGACACCCCATGTTGATATTATTAAGATACAAGATATTTAAAATTCAATGTACACCCATATATATTTTCACACACCCACAACCACACACATTTTACATATAAATAATTTTTTAAAAAATAAACTTAAAACAATAATTAATTTTTATTTTCATTCATATCCTGATATTGATTTCATTAAAGTGTATGAAAAACAATGATTTAAATAATGTGAGCGGGGGGGTGGAATTCATTCAAATTTATTTTAGTATAAAAATGTGTATGTATTTAATAAACGAGTGGTGTGGGTGTGGTGTGTATGTGTATTGGTAGTGTTGTAGTGTGTGAGTGGGTGTGTGAGTGGGGATTGAATGGTAGGTGGGGTGTTGTTTATTTTTTTTTTATTCTTTCTAAATGAAATATAAAATGGGGACAATAAATTAAAATTAAAAAAATATAAATAAACATTTTTTTATTTTTTTTCATTTTTTTTTTTTTTTAAAAATACATTTATTAAATATATCAAAACATAGTGTTTGGATTCAAGTTTTACCCCACATAAATAAAATATGATTTAGATAGGGAAATTATATAAAAAGAAACTATATTTTTTTAAATAAAATAAAAACTTGATACAAAATTTCCTATGTTACTAATATGGGTTTTGGAATATAATTAAATTAATTTAGCAATACTCCATTGCAAAGTCAATTTGATTTATAGATTCTTAAAACTAAAATAATTTTTTTTTTATAATTTTATTTTATAAAAAGTAAAAATCATTTTTTATTTTAAAATAAAAGAAAAAAAAAAAAAAAAAAAGAATAATTACTTAATAATAATAAAAATAATAATAATAATAATAATAATAATAATAACAATAATAATAAATAGTAATAATAAAGGTATAAGAGATCAAATAATATAATAATAATTAGACAAATAATAATTATAACAGTAATAATTATTATAGAAAATAAATTAATATTTTATTTTTTATAATAATATTATTGTTATATATAAATATTTTTATAATTTAAAATAATAGTAATAATTTACATTGTTTTAATAATTGTATAATATAATAATAGTATATATTTATATTTAATAATAGTAATAGTAATAATTTAATATTATATTTTAAATTAATAATAATATTAAAATTATTTATTTTAAAACTAAAAAAAATTCAAAAAAAAATCAATTAAAAGAATTAAATAAATACTAGAAGAATTAATAAATAATATTTTTTTTACTTCAATAAATATACAAATATATTTCAATAATATATAAATAATTGTTATTTTTTTTTTTTGAAAAAAAAAAAAAAGAAAAAATAATGAAATTTTTAAATTTAATTTTGGTAGTATTTTTACTATCTTTCAATGTTATTAAAACCCATGCAAATGATAATAATGTAGATTTGCAATATGGTATCGACCTTCCATTGACAATTCAACAAAGATACGATGTAGAATTCGAACAAATTAAAAATGGTTATGCCACCATTAAGCCATCTGTAGGACACTACCAAAGAAATCCATTGTCAAAAAATGTAGATTTGGAAATGCAAGGTAATTTCTATCAAATCAATGCAAATGTATATATTGGTGGTCAAAAGTTCATTTTACAAGTCGATACTGGTAGTACTTTAACTGCTATTCCATTAAAAAACTGTAATAATTGTAGAGGTGAAAGACCAGTTTATAATCCAGAAATCTCCAATTCATCCATTTTAATTCGTAAGTTTTATTTTATTAAATATTTTCTTAAATTATAAAATTGTTTTATTAATTTTTTTTTTTTTTTTTTTTTAATAGCATGTTCATCAGACCATTGTTTAGGATCAGGATCAGCTGCACCATCATGCAGATTACACCAAAGCTCAAAATCATCATGTGACTTTGTTATTTTATATGGTGACGGTTCAAAAGTTAGAGGTAAAATATATAGTGATGAAATTACAATGAATGGTGTAAAAAGTATTGGTTTCTTTGGTGCCAATGTAGAAGAAGTTGGTACATTCGAATATCCAAGAGCTGATGGTATTATGGGTTTAGGCAGAACTGGAAACAATAAAAATCTTGTTCCAACTATATTCGAATCAATGGTTAGAGCAAACAGTTCAATGAAAAATGTTTTCGGTATTTATTTAGATTATCAAGGCCAAGGTCACCTTTCATTGGGTAGAATTAATCCAAACTTTTATGTCGGTGAAATTGAATATACACCAGTTGTACAAAACGGACCATTCTATTCAATCAAACCAACTTCATTCCGTATTTCCAACACAAGCTTCCTCGCCAGTAGTTTAGGTCAAGTTATTGTAGATAGTGGTACAAGTGACATCATTTTATCAGGTAAAATCTACGACCATTTAATCGCCTTCTTTAGAAGACACTACTGTCACATCGACATGGTATGTGATCCAATTTCAATTTTCACAGGAAGAGCATGCTTCGAAAGGGAAGAAGATTTCGAATCTTTCCCATGGTTACATTTTGGTTTCTCTGGTGGTGTTAGAATTGCAATTCCACCAAAGAATTATATGATCAAGACTCAATCAACTCAACCAGGTGTATATGGATATTGTTGGGGTATCGATCGTGGTGAAGATATGACCATTCTTGGTGATGTATTTATGCGTGGTTACTATACAATTTTCGACAACGAAGAGAACAGAGTAGGATTTGCCATCGGTAAAAATTCTAAAGAAAATGTAGGTGATATAGATAATACAGATCAATTCGATAAAGGATTTTATAATTCACTCGATGGTGATGAAAACGGTGCTGCCAATAGTAATATTGGTGGTTCGATATCATCAATATTATTAATAATTTTAGTTTTAAATTTATTATTAATAGTTTAAAAATAAAATAACATATAATATATAATATAATATAAATAGTAGTAGTATTAATATTAACCTTATTTTATTTTCATTTTTTTTTATTATTCCTCCTCCTTTATTTGCATTTCATTTTTTACTATTCTTTCCTTTAATCTATCACTTTAGAAACACTAAAACCTATCAAATATTATTTATTTATTTATTTATTTATTAAAACAATTGTATTTATTTAAAAAAAAAAGAAAAAAAAAAAAAAAATAAAAATGACTATTATTAAAATTATTTTATATTTTTATATATTATATATATATAAAAATATTTTGTTTTGTTTATTTATTTATTTATTTATTTATTATTTGTTTATTTATTTACAAAGATATTATTTAAAATCCTATTTTAAATAATTTGGTTTTAATGTTGAACTTGGTATTAAATAGTTTTGTTGTAACCAATTATTGTTTAAATTAAAGTTATTTAAATTCATTCTATTTAAAAAGCTATTATTATTATTGACATTATTATTTTGAATAAAATTATTCATATTTGGATTATTGTTGATATTATTATTATTATTATTGTTGCTATTGGTTCCAGGGGTGCTGGTATTAGTATTGTTGTTGTTATTTGGTTGTTGGTTTCTATATTCTGTTTCTTCATTAACAATCTGATTCGCTACACTTGATAATGGTAAAAAGAATATAAAAAAGTATATTAAAAATTGACCTAAAATTGCCCCAATGATAATTTTCTAAAGTAAATAAAAAGTTGTTAATATGTATTGAGAATTTCAAATATAATATCTTTTTACACTTACTTTATTGTGAATTACGGTCACTTCGATTAGTGATGATATTATAAAGTTTAATAAATTAAAATGTGATATTAGATAACCAAATATTACCGAAATAATAATTGTAATTGAAGAAGAAATCATATTTTATGATATTTTTTCCCAAATCTCATAGATTGGTTAATTTAATAATAATTTTTATTATTCAATATGAAAAATTTAAAAAAAAACAATAAAATTTATGAATTTTAAAAAAATAAAAAAAATAAAAAAAAAATAAAAAAAAATAGAAAAAAAATAAAAAAAAATTAAATTTTAATTATATTTTTAAAAAAATACAAACAAATTAATGTGTTTGTTTTTTTTTATATTTAGTTAAATAGGGTTTATTTAATACAATAATATTATTTATAGATACATTTTATATATTTAGATTAAAGGAAAAGGATTATATCAGAAATATAAATTCTTTTATAGAATGTGCAATTGCAACTCTGACACTTTCAGACATTTTAAATTAAATATTAATAAATAATTTTTTTTTTTCTTTTTTTTTTTTTTTAAAAACTTTTGTGTTTTTAAAATTTTTTTTTTTTATTTTTAATATTTCCCATCATCTTGAAACACACATATTTATATATATATATTTAATATTTATATTTATTTATTATTTATTATTTATATATTTATTAAAATGGAAAAAGATATTATAGATGAAGATATAAATAAAATAAACAAAGATAATAATAACATTAATAAAAATACTACAACAACTACAACTACAAAGAAACATGAACAAATAAAAAATACTAATAAATCATCAGATGAGGATTCTGAAGATTCAAATGATAGTGGTGGTGAAAAAAAAAAAAAGGGTAAAAAGAAGAAAGAGAAAAAAAGATTAAGAAAGTTAGTAGAACAACAACAATTACGAATTGAACAGTTAGAACAAGAAAAACTGAACAACAATTGTTAATTCAGAGAGAACAACTTTAGATATAAGTAATAAAAACAATAGTAATAATAATAATAATAATATTAATACACCACCAACAAATAATCTTGGTTCAATAATTTCAGAAAATGATCTTAATTGGCTGGATAATAACATTAACAAGAATAATCAAAATAATAATCAAGGCAATAATTTAATAAATAATAACAGTGTTGGATCAGTCGGTAGTAACTCACTATTACTACCACCTCCACCACAAAAGGTTGTGCAAAATATCAAACCAAAGAAAGGTAGCGTCTATGATAATGAAATTCAAGCATTAACCAAAAGAAGAGCCAATAGCGCAAGTTCCAATGGAGGTAAAAATTACAGTAGTTCTAATGACGACTCTGGTAATAATAAAAAACAAAAAAAAACCACATTTGACAAGAATGCAGGTGGTGGTATTGGCGGCAATAACAGTGATAATGAAGGTGGTAAAAAAAAGAAAAAGAATTTATCAGCAATTGCAGCAGCAGAGGGTAAAAAGATTCCAGTATGGAGAAAGGTATTAAGTGACGACTCAAAATTATTCTCAAACGAAAGAACATGGATGAGTTGGGTTGGAACAACATTCTCTTTAGGCGCCATTGGTACATCAATTATTACTTTTTTTGGTACAGAATCGTTATCTCTATCAC
>NW_003519760.1:0-26002 GCF_000190715.1 Dictyostelium purpureum | reverse complement strand
AAAAAATGAATAATGAATATGAATAATGAACAGTAGCAAATAAAAATAAAGTGTTTGGTTGTTTGTTTTTTTTTTTTATTATTATTTTTTTATTTTTATTTCTCTTAAATCTATTTTTATAACACAATGTTCAATAACATAAGATATAATAATTAACAGTATCACTTGATAAAAAAATAAAAGCAAATTAAATGAAAAAACACCACAACACAGAAAAATAAATAAATCTTTTATGGTACCATTATTTGATACACCATTAAAACTAAGGTGATTGAATAATATTTTAAAAAACAAATAAATAAAAATAAAATAAACATATCCATATTAAGAATTATTATTTGTCATAAATCTGATGATAATAAAAGTTTGAAAAATCTTTTTTATATTATTAACCTACCTTTATTCTATTACTTTGTGTTCTAATATTATTATCTTAAATAATTGATATCAAAAACTACACAATAATAGTAACAGTTAACGCGCACGTATCCAAAAACTAAAAATAAAAACTACAGATATTGTTGTTATTATTTCTAATACTATTATTTCTATCACTACTGTGTTACCCTTTTATTAAATAATATTATGATTATGATTATTATTTTATTTTTATTTATTATTATTTAATCAATTAATATTGAATAGTATTATATAGCTATAGTAAACGGTTTTTATTTTATAAATAAAAAATTTTATATAACAAAGATTTATTTAAACAATACTAATGATTATTGAGTGTGGGCTATAGTGATGGTGAGGAAAAAAAAAATAAAAAAATCTTTTTATTAAAGTTTTTAAAAAAAAATAAAATTTTTTTAAAAAGATTTTTTTATTTTTTTATTTTTTTTATTTTTTTTTTTATTTTTTGTATTTTTTCGTTAAATTTTTAAAAAATATTATATATATTTAGATATGTTGAAAAAATATTATGATAAAAAAAATTTTAAATAAAAATAATATTGATGAACTGCGATTTAAATAAAAATATTTGAAAAATGGTTGTTGATATTTGGAAAAGTGATTTTGGTTTATAAACCAAAAAAAAAAAAAAAAAAAATTATTTAAATTATCAAATTTTATTTCATTTTTATTAAAAATAAACACAGATTGGACCTATTCATTGTATTGTGTTTATTACTTTTAAAATACAATAATATCTTTTAAATCTTTTTTAAAATAAAAATGAATCTTATACTATTATTTATAATCATTTACTAGTTTGTGTCTTTTCATCGACATTACCTATTAATATTTTAATAAACATTACTTTTTACTTTTGTTTATCTCATTGTTTATTTGTATATTTCTTCATATTATCTTTTTTTTATTTATTTTTATTTTAATCTTATAAATTTGATATTAATAAATATTATACAATAATTTGATTTTTTTATATCAACACCACATTCACCCACTCCCACCACCATTAAAAAATTTAACACTATCACCCAACACCCAAAACACTCAGAAGAAAAAAACATTTTTTTACACCAAACACACCCATTACCCTTTGGAAAAATGCAATATATAACCACAACAAAAATAAAAAATTCACTTAATTTAAATTAATTTTTTTGTTTTTTTTTACTTTTTTTTAAAAAACAAAAATTTAATTATTTTTTTTTATAAAAAAAATTTACAAATAATTAATAGTAATAAATAGTAACAGATACATATTTCTTTAAAATAAAAATAATTTAAAATAATATTTAAAAAATTTTATTTCATTGTCTTTTCAAAAATTAAAAATTTATTAATAAATTCATAGAAATACAAATATAACTAATCAATCATAATATAATAAATAAAATAATTATGGAGGAAAGTATAATTCATGATGTAGTAGTTGTTGGGGCTGGTTTATCAGGGCTACGAACATCATCTTTGTTAAAAGATGAAAATATATCAGTATTATTATTAGAGGCACAAGATGTAATTATATACTATACTAAAAAAAAAAAATATAAAAAATAAATAGATTTTAATTTTTTAATTTATTAATTTATTAAAGAGGGTCGGTGGTAGAACAGATTCTGTCAAGATTGATAATTATAATTGGGATTTGGGTGGCCAATGGGTAGGACCAACACAGTATAGAATTAATGAATTGGTAAAAGATTGTAACCAGACTACATTTCCTCAACAACAAAAGGGTAAAAAAGTAATGGAAATAAATGGGACCCATGCAAGATACACCTCGTTAATACCACCAATTGGATTGGGTGCTGTAATTGAATGCCAACTAGTTGTATGGAGATTGGACTATCTATCAAGAGACTTAGATGTTACACAGCCATGGAATTGGAAACATGCTGAACACTATGATTCAATTTCTATGAGGGATTGGATGGAGGATCACATGTATTTTGAAACCTCAAAAAAATTAATTTATATCTCAATCCTAGCAGTATTTTCTGCTGAACCAAAAGACATATCTGTACTCTTTGCAATGACCTATTTTAAAAGTGCTGGTGGTGTCTCAAAAACCATAGAAGTTGAAGGAGGAGCACAGCAAGATAGAATTTATGGAAGCTCTCATAACATCTCAAATATTTTGTCAAAAAAACTTTTAATACCATCTGCAAGTAAAAAAAATGTTAAACAAAATGAAAATAGTTTATCACCATCTCCATTATTTTTATCAAACAATGTTACCATCAAGATGAATACTCAGGTAGTTAAAATTGAACATGATTATAAAACCAAAGATATCATTAGAACAACAACAAGAAACATCAAAACCAATGAGGAGTGTGTTTATCTATCAAAATATTTGGTTTTAACTGTGCCTCCAAATATTGCTGATACAATTGTATACCAACCAGAGCTACCAACAATAAGAAGACAATTAACTAAATCAACTAAAATGGGAAAAGTTATTAAGTTTATTATATTTTATCAAGATTGCTGGTGGAGAGATTTGGGCTTCTCAGGTGAGGTTGTATCAGATAGACCCTCAATATCATTTTGCTATGATGGCTCTTTTGAAGATGGCTCAAAGTCATCTATTATAGGTTTTTTCGAAGGTGACTATGCCATTGAATGGGGTAAGAAATCAGAACTCGAAAGAAAGAACGAAGCAATGGCATTCATCTACCAAAGCTTTTCTGATGATAGAGCTTTCTCGCCAACAAACTATTTAGAGCGTAATTGGGCTTCTAATCCATGGTCTAATGGTGGATATGGTTGTATAATGGGGCCACATGACTATTCAAATTATGGTAAAGCATTAAGAGAACCAATTGGAAATATTCATTTTGCAGGAACAGAAACTGCAACAGAATGGGCAGGGTATATGGAGGGTGCCCTTCAATCAGCTGAAAGAGTTTCAAATGAAATTATTCCCAAATTTAATTCAAACTATAAACCACAACTAAAAACAAATTTAAATGGTCATTCAAATAATTTAAATTTCTTAAATTATTTAATAATGATTTCATCTATGGTTTTAATTGTAATATTAATATTTTATAATTTATTAATTTAGTGTAAAAAAAAAAAAAAAAAAAAACAATTGTAAAAAATAAAATAAAATATTTGTAAAATAAATAAATAAATAAAATAAATAAATAAAATAAATAAATAAATAAAATAAATAAATAAATAAGTAAAGAAATAAAATTTAATTTTTTTTTTTTTTTTTAATTATAATATATAATTAAATGTGAATGTAAAATATATATATTTATATATTTAAATATATACATGTATTTTATTATTATTATATAATATAGCTTTAGTGTCTAATCTCTGGTTCTTTTAAATTAGATAATGCATCTTCGCTAACTTCACCACTTTTAATTTTTTCTAAAAGGATTGCTCTTTCTTTAGTATGATTTAAACTTTGTGGTAATAAAAATGAAGCAAAGAATAAACCAATTGTTAAAACAATCTCTAAATTGAATACCAAATGATGATCTACAGGATATGGATATGTATGTGACATTGAAAAAGCCAATAATGAACCTGCAATGGTTGGTCCAAAAGAACGTGAAATCGATACCAAAAACATTCCAATGGAATTAACCAAGGCCATATCTCTTGGAGCAGCACTATTTGAAATCATTACAATAATAGAAATGAATGTAATTTCACTTGCAAATGACTGGAATAAATAAATTGGGAATAATAGAGCCCAAAACATGGTTGGGTGGGGTGCGTGATCGTTAATATTTGTGACGACTGTGAATCTTGATAACTCGGGTAATAGAATCCATGTTGGTATAGCAATAAACAACGAGACTCTGAATGACTTTAATAAACCAAGATATGAAACCATTTTTGGGAAAACAAAAGTTTGAATAACTAACGCAAAAATACCTGCTGAACTTTGAACTGTACCAATATTACTAGATGAGAAACCAAAACCACCACCTGTTATTATACCTGTATCTGGATGAAAAACTCTCTTGTTTGGACTCCAATTTGGAAAGACCTCTTCAAAGATTGTAAATAAAAACCCAAGTAAAGCATAAATAATACATGAATACATAACACCTCTATCGCTATATAATTCTTTTATTGGTCTTGGTAATTCTTTTGCTAACTCTTCATCTGTAATTTCGTGATCCTCTTTTTCGATTTCCACTTCGTCGCCTAATGTGTGGTTGGTGGTAGTCATTTCTATATCGTTCTTTGCAAGTATATCGTCGTCTAATAGGATTGAATCGTCGTGTTCTACAGTGCTTGTAATACTGCCTTGCTTTAAATTCGAAATTAAATTATTTGATTTATTGATAATCTTTTTAAATGAGGATTTAATTTTCTTTCTTGAAATTGATCTCGAGCTTGTTTTTGATGGGATTTTTGTATAAGAGAATGTCTTAGACTCTTGTAAATAAAAGTATCCTAAACATAACCCTAAAAGGGAAAATAATACACAAATTATATTTGGAAATAAATATGGGAATCTGCAAACAAATGAATCTGGTGAAAATGCGTTTGGATGTTTTACACAAATATTTGATGTATAACCACCAATTAATGGAGCAACTATAAAAAAAAAAAAAATTAATATTTAAAACTATTTTTCTAATGTTTTAAAGTTTAAAATAAATAATATTACCAATACCACCAACACCCCATGAAAGCCCAATAAAACTAAATGCCTTTGCTTGATTTGTTGAATCTGTAATTTCACCCAACATTGTTTTGGCGACTGAAACATTACCATTTAATAAACCAGATAAAAATCTAAATGTCATTACCATTGGATAATTTTTAGAAAGACCAACACCAGTTAAACATATCATTGAACCAATTAAACCCATGAGTAAGGATGGTCTTCTACCTTTATAATTCGAGAACCATCCCCAAAAAAAACTACTGACCAATTGTGCAATATAATATGATGATGCTAAAATCCCTACAAAATAACTATTTTTTTTTTAAAAATAAATATTAAAAACAAAATTTTTCAGATCATTTATAATTAACAATAAATACCCCAACTTATTTCTATCATCAGTTAAATGAAAGCTTTCGACCAAAAAGTTTACATATGGGAAAATCGACAATGAGTTTATTGCCTGAATAAAAAAAAAATTATATTAGTTTTATTTTTTTTTTTTTTATTTTATTTTAATTTTTACTTACATCACACAACATAATAATAAATATACTTAATATTTTCATAATTGGTAATGGTGTTATTACTGGTAAAAGATCTTTCATATCATGCACTTCTATTTTAGCTTCGTTCTCTTTCTCTGCACATGATGTCCCCATATCTGTCTCTTCTTCGTTGTCATTGATAAAATTATCGTCTTCACTGTTGGAGACAATTAATGAATTTTTTTCATTTTCTATCTCTGCATCATCAGCTACATTAGATGTTAAAATAATCCCGATTTCTTTTTCTTTTTCCTCTGAATTTGTCATTTATATTTTTATTACTTTTATTATTACTATTATATATGTTTTTTTATTTAATAAATTTATTTATAGTTTATATTGTGTTTCGATAAGAATATAAATATTTAAATATAAAATAAATAAATCTATAATTAAAAAAATATATATATATATATACGTATTCTACTTTAAAAACAATATGAAAAAAAAAGATAATATAATTTTTATTTTTTATTTTTTTTTAATAATAATATTTTTTTTATTTTTTTTATTTTTTTTTTTAAATGTTATCAAATTTTGACACCACTCTCCTTTTGTAAAAAAAAAAAAACAATCTCGTAATTTTTAAATTTTGAAATTTTTCCCAACTACCAGGCAACATATCATTTTTTTTTTATTTTTTTTTTTTTTCCCACACAAAAATCGATATCTTTAAAAAAAAAATTGATAAAAAAATAAGAAAAAATAATAAAATTAATTTGGTTTTAGCCGCAATCTACAAAAAAATCAAACAATTTATAAAATTTGATAAGAAATGTTTTATATATATAAATTATATATTTTTTTTTTTATTTTTTTATTTTTTCTTTAAATTAAAAAAAAAAAAAAAAAACTATATATATTTATTTAAATTATTTTGATTGTTGAAAAGTATTTACAATATTTTTTAAAAGTGTTAATCTTGTTCTTTTCATTTTATCTGAAAAAGCGGGTGAATAATAGGAGGCTTTTTCGGCATTGATAAGTTTGGTTAACAAGTGATCTAAAAATACATTATCTTTTTTCCAAATTTTTTGAGAGTGGAAAAATGGGGTTGAGCTTGATACACCCTCTTTATAGGTTATTGATACAGAATACTTTGTAATTTCATTAGGATACGACTTTTCTAATGGTTGGATTACTACAAAAACATGATTAAATTCAGATTTAATCATATTTGGTCTGAATGGAGGGCTACAGTTAATATCTTGAAATATAATTACAACAATATCATTACCGATATGACGCTTTCTTTCCAATTGTTGTTCATCATTTGGATAAAGTGGTAATAGAGTACTAACATGAAACATTATTTGCACATTAAACTTTTTATTTTCATTAATTGAAATTTCTTTAGTTTTATAAATTGAATATAAACCTGTTGTGTCACCTGTTTTAATTATAAATAAATAAATAAACAAAAATTAATATTAATTTTCATTTTTATATTATTATTTTAATATTAACTTACTCTTAACATCTAAACCGCCTTTATAATTTTCCCAACCTTTTAATTTTACTTTTTCGCCAATAAATTCTAAAAATTCTTTGTATTCAGGACTTTCATTTGTATTTGAAAAGAAATTATTTTCATTTGTTTGACCATTTTTTCTGTATAGTAAACCAAATTTATAATCTTTAGTCATTTGAGCAGTTTCCCAATATTGCAACATTTTTCTAGTTTCAGAATTATTTGGAATTTTTTGGAATTGAAGCTCTGGATAATTTGAAAGGAAAATGGATTTGATAGTATTGATTAATTCGTGTGGTGATGATTTACCTGATGATAAAAAAAATCTATCTTCGCCTTCTTTAGTTCTAATAATGGTTTTAAATTTTCTTTCATATGATTCTATACTGTTTGGTTGTGGTGGTTGTTGTTGTGCTAAAATTTGTTGTTGTGCTTGAGGGTTATTTAAATTATTGTAATTATATATTGAAAAGTTTGGACAACTTTCAGCAACATTTTCTTTTTCTTTTTTCTTTTTCTTTAGTTTTTTGTAAGAGGTGGTTCTTTCAGCTTCTCTTTTAATACTAATCACTACCGGACCCAATTCTTCATTGTTGGTAGCTAAATAATTTTTATGTCTATCTTTACAAAATGATTCATAGTAATGTGGAAATTCATTTTCGATCTCCTCAATACATAGTGATTGTTTAATATTTATACTGCATTGATAATCTTCTGACTCCACTTCTCTTCTCCATCCGCTGCATGGTAAAATTAATATTCTACAAATATCACCTTCATCTTCGTTATCTAATAAATTTTTTGATAAAATTCTTTTATGACTCTCTTCGTCGTCTTCAATCTTTAATGTTACATTTACTGAATTATTTGTAATATTTGATGGATTTGGGGAATTGAAAAATTTCTTTTTACTTGGTCTTGTACCAACAAATAATTTTTGATTTTTACTAAATATTTATAGAATAAAAATATTATTAATATAAATTTGTAAATAAAATAATATTATAGTATAATGATAAATAAATTACATTTCAGTTTTTGTTTGTTCTTTTGCTACATCCTCAAATTCAGTTTGAAACAATATATTATCTAACTTTAATTCGGCTACTGTTGGTCTTCTAATTAATCTTCTTTCTAAAAACTTTCTTAAATCATCTACATCCTGTTCTTCTTCATCAGCTTGATTACTATTATTATTGGTGCTATTGGTTTCTTCTTCCACTAAAGAAATAATATTTGGATCAGACATTGATTTTCTTTCCAATTTTTGATGATGAAAACTACTTGGAGTAAGTGTTGATCTTTCGGAATTAATTGAACTACTATTACAAATTTCTTCGCCATCTCCGATTGGGGATGGGATTGGGCCTTTTGGTGTGCATGGTACACTTGCAGATTCAGCTGTCAAATCCAATGGAACCATTGATGACTCTTCTTCACCACCGCCGCTGCCACCAACACTAATTGAACCATCTCTATTTTTGGATTTTTGTGTATATAAAAATAATTTGATTTGTCTTCTTTTTGAATGCTTTTTATGGACAGGTAAGTCATCATCTTCAGATGAATCGAAATCAGACTCATCAGACTCTGCAACACCTTCTGACTCTAATGTTGAGATGCTGTTTTCATATTTTAAACTTGATCTATTGCCTTTATTGAGAGAGAAGAAAGAGTCAATTTTAGATTTTAATGTCTTTTGATTGGCACTACTTGATGTTGAACTTATACTTGAGTTTGATGAATTTAAGCTTGGTGATTCAGCGCAAGAGCCAGCCTCCCCATTTACACCTGGTGGCGCATTAACGTCTAATAGATTATTGTGACTTGTAGATTTTTTGAAAAAGTTTGATACAGATTTAATTTTGTTTTGTTTTTTTGGTGATAAATCGACATTGGCCCCACTGCTGATTGTAGCATATTTTTTACCTGATAAATCTAAATTTGAAATTGACATTGTTTTTTTTGGTTTTGCTCTTTCTGAAATTGATGATAAAACTGGTGTATTAGCAGCAGATGATTGCTTTCTATCTTTTGGTATTGGAAATGATGGTGTAGGTTGCTGTACATTATTATTTTGGGATATTGGTTTCGATGAAGATGATGAATTTGATGATGTTGATGATGTTGAAATGGTAGATTGTAAATCTTCTTCTATTTCTAAACTATTTTCGACTAAATAACTAAGATTTGTTGATGACATTTCTTGTGATTTTGATAGGGTGACGTCACTTTGGCTCCTTTTCATTTTTTTAAAAAAATAATTTTATTTTAGATAAAATAAATAAATAAATAAATAAATAAATATAGTTAAATTATTAATATTTAAATTTAGCAGCAGCAGTAGAAATAAAAATACAAATAAATATTGTTTAAATATTAAAATAAATAGAATAAAACAATTTTAAAAATTGATTTAATTATTATAATTTTAAAATCACAATAAATAAAAAAGAGAATTTAAAAAAAAAAATGGATTTAATTAATTAAAATTTAAATTAAAATTAACAACAATTATTTACTAATACACTAAAATAATAATAAAATAAATATTTACACTATTGATATTATTATATCATATGATGTATGATAGTTTAAAAAAACTTTTTTTTTTTTTTTTTCTTTTCTTTTCTATATTTTATTGTTATTTGTTATTATTTATTATAGTATAGTATATGTGTTTATGCTAGTATATAGGTATTTATTAATTAAAAAATATTTATAAAAATAAATAATTAATTTATTACGATGTGGGTGGGGTGTTGTAAATATTAGATTTTACATGTAAAAAAAAAAAAAAAAAAGAAAATAAAAGATTGATTGATTGAAACGATTGTAAGTAATTGTGATTATTTTCAAAAACTATGCATTAAATATTGGTTTGGTGGTATTTAAATTAAATTTATTTATTTTTATGTATTGGGTTGCTTGTGTGATTATTGGAGAAAAAGTGTGTGATTGTTACTTTTGATATAAATATAAAACTATATAAAAATAAAATAGGAGTTTATAATAATTAACTATTGTGATATTTTATAAAATAAATTAATTTAAAAAAAAAAAAGGTGGCACAACAATAACTTGCGTACGAGTACGATTGTTTATATTTGTATTTGTTGTGAGTGTTATGTGTTGTGTGTTTATAAAATTAAAAAAAATTTTGTGGAAATTTTTTTTTTTCTATGTGGGTGAAAGATATATACTTTTTTTTTTTTCTTTTTTTCCTAAAAAAAAAAAAAAAAAACAACCCTAGTTTTTTAGATAATTATTATTATTATTATTTTTATTATTTATTAATATTACAACTATTTTAATTAATGTGTGGTGAATCTTTTTAAAATGTTGAAAAAAAAAAAAAAAAGTGTGTTGAAATTTTTTTATAAAAATCTAAAATTTATTTTTTAAAAAATACAAAATAGTTATATTTATATTTTTTTTTTTTTTCCAAATGCTGTGCTAAATTTCGTAAATATTTGAATAATAAGGTATTGATCACACAAATACGCAAACAAGGCACACAAAAATAAATAACAAATAAAAAAAAGGTTTTCTATTGGTCGTTTAAAATTTTTTTGAAAACTAGAAAAAAAAAAATTAAAAAATAAAAAATAAATTAAAAAAAAAAAAATTTTATTTTTTTTAAATATTATTATTATTTTTTTTTTTGATAATACAGAAAAAAAAATATCCACTTTTTGATTGCAGAAAATTTATTTTTATCTTGTGTATGTAAAATAAAAAAAATAAAAAAAAAAAAAAAATAAAAAAAAAATGGTTTAAAGATTTTTTTTGGTATATTTATTAATTGATATGTCTTCTTTTTTTTTTTTTTGGATATAATCTCTTTAATCCACAATCCATCTTATTTTATCGTAAATAAAAACAAATTAAATAAACAATTATTAAAAATGAAACCAAAGATATTTTTTTTATATTTACTTTAAACTAATGTTCTTTGAAAAGCTATCGGTTATTAATTAATAACCGAATCTAAATTTTATATTATGTTATTAATTAATAATTGAATCTAAATAGTTTAATATAAATATATTTAAGAATAAAAAATAAATGAGTATTAAATATTCCAAAAAAAAAAATATATTTAATCTTACATTTATACCATTTTTAAATAATAAATATATATTTATTACTTTAAAAAAAAAATATAATTATAATTATTATTTATTATTTTTAAATACAATTTTTTTTTTATAATTGAATGTATAAATGTATTTGGGTGGTGGCTTAATAGTTGATAAAATAATTTTAATATAATTAACCATTGCAATGGCTTTTTTTAAAATAATAAAATTTTTATTTATTATTATAATTTTTAAAAAATTTTATTTTTTTTTAATTAAAAATTATTAAAAAATTTTTTTTCTGGAAATATAAATTTGTGGATTTATTTTTTATTATTTTTTGTAAATAAATAAATAAATATAAATAAATAAAATGGAAGGTGAAGATGTTCAAGCTTTAGGTAAGTGATTATAAGTAAAAGTTTAAAAAAAAAAAAAAATTTATATTAATTTTAAAATTATCAATTTTAGTTATTGATAATGGTTCAGGTATGTGCAAAGCCGGTTTTGCTGGTGATGATGCCCCAAGAGCTGTTTTCCCATCAATTGTTGGTCGTCCAAGACACTGGTGTTATGGTCGGTATGGGTCAAAAAGACTCATATGTTGGTGATGAAGCCCAATCAAAGAGAGGTATCTTAACCCTCAAATACCCAATTGAACACGGTATTGTTACCAACTGGGATGATATGGAAAAAATCTGGCATCATACTTTCTACAATGAATTACGTGTTGCCCCAGAAGAACACCCAGTCTTATTAACTGAAGCCCCATTAAATCCAAAAGCTAACAGAGAAAAAATGACCCAAATTATGTTCGAAACCTTCAACACCCCAGCCATGTACGTTGCCATTCAAGCCGTCTTATCATTATACGCCTCAGGTCGTACCACCGGTATTGTCATGGATTCAGGTGATGGTGTCTCCCACACTGTTCCAATCTATGAAGGTTATGCCTTACCACATGCCATCTTACGTTTAGATTTAGCTGGTCGTGATTTAACCGATTACATGATGAAAATCTTAACTGAACGTGGTTACTCATTCACCACCACTGCTGAAAGAGAAATCGTCAGAGATATCAAAGAAAAATTAGCCTACGTCGCCTTAGACTTTGAAGCTGAAATGCAAACTGCTGCCTCATCATCTGCCTTAGAAAAATCATACGAATTACCAGATGGTCAAGTCATCACCATCGGTAACGAACGTTTCCGTTGCCCAGAAGCCTTATTCCAACCATCATTCTTAGGTATGGAATCAGCTGGTATCCACGAAACCACTTACAATTCAATCATGAAATGTGATGTTGATATCCGTAAAGATTTATACGGTAATGTCGTCTTATCAGGTGGTACAACTATGTTCCCAGGTATTGCCGATCGTATGAACAAAGAATTAACTGCTTTAGCCCCATCAACCATGAAAATTAAAATCATTGCTCCACCAGAACGTAAATACTCTGTCTGGATTGGTGGTTCAATTTTAGCTTCACTCTCAACTTTCCAACAAATGTGGATCTCAAAAGAAGAATATGATGAATCAGGTCCATCAATTGTCCACAGAAAATGCTTCTAAACAAATTACTTGTATCATTTTTTATTTATTTATTTATTGTAAATTTAATTTAATAAACAAATATTCTTAACGTCAAATTTAAAGAAATATTAAAAAATTCTAAAAACTATATTTTTTATTTTTTTTAACAAAGCTTTATTTTTAATTTTTTTTAATATAATATTTTATCGGTTAGTATGAGAAATATAAGATAAACTTTCATTGGTTGAAGAGCTGCTACTTGAAGTGTCATCGTTATTATAGTTTATAAATGATAAATTTGAATTGTTAAAATTATCATCATAATTATTAAAATTGTTATTATTTTCCTGGTTGAGGTGTGTATTATTATTTATTATTGGGTACGCCAAGTTTGAGGTTGAGGAGTTTAATTGATCAAGTTGAATTTGATTATCACCAATATCATCGTTATCGCTATCATATTCATTATTATTAAATACCATGTAGTTATTTGTATTTCTCAAATTAGGTGAAAATACATTAAATATACTTCCACTATTACTATTATTGCTTGGGTAGGGACTAGAAGGCCAGGCGTTATAGTTTGGGGTTGTTGGGGGCTGTTGTGGATGTTGATGTTGATGTTGATTGTTAACTTGGTCATAGTTTGGTTTAATTAGTTCAGCTTGGATAATTGGAGAGTCTTGATATTCTAAAATTAATTTTGTTCTATAATATTGTGAGCCTTTGGTACCCATCCTTTTCTTGAAGAAATAAAGGGCTGTTAAACCACCATAAACAGAAACACAAATAATGGTGCCACTAATTACAATTTTGGTTGATGTTTTCATACGCTTGATGTCCTTTCTAGATATACAGCTTGTATTATCCCCACCACATATACCACATTTATCTAATACTTTATAAGAGTGGGAATTACCATCACACCCAATTAAACATGTTGAATTCAAGCCACCACATACACCACAAACATCGAATACTTTAGTAGAATTAACAATACCATCACAGCCAATTAAACAGGTTGAGTTTGAGCCGCCACATACACCACATAGATCATATTCTAAATCTGAATTGACAATTCCATCGCATCCAATATTACATGTTGAGTTATTGCCACCACATACACCACATAAATCTTTAGATTTTGTAGAGTTAACAATACCATCGCAACCAATGCTACATGTCGAATTATTTCCACCGCATACACCACATAGATCTAATATTATTCCGCTATTTAATTTACCATCACACCCAATATTGTTTGAAGATAAAGAACCATTTCCACCACATATTTCAAATTTATCTTTAATTTCACCATATTCGCACATTATGTTGTTTGGGGAGATTAAGCTTTCTAAGCATTCTTTTAGTGTATAGTCTGGACATTGGATTTGATTGTTTTGATTACTAATAGTTTGCGAAATTGAAAGGCATCTTTTTTCTAATCCATCATTTCCATTTAATTGCTTTAGCTCTGATAAACCTCCTATACCCTTTGAACCATAATAATAGTTATTGCATTTCTGGAGTGGTAATGAGTCTCCATTAATGAGTATTGGTATTGAAAGACCACCCGAGCCACCAGATCCATAGCCACCATCACCTCCTTTACCACCATCGCCACCATATCCGCCTTGAGGATAGTCTTCAGTTGTGGTTTTACCTCCGCTACCTCCTCTATAGCCTAGTTCTGGCTTTGAACTTTTGCCGCCGTCTCCACCTTTTCCAGATTTGATAATACAAAATTCAATAGTGATTGATTTGCTGTTATATATATAAATACCAATTGAGCTACCACCACTACCACCGCTTTTTGAGGAACGACCGCCACATCCACCACTTCCACCACCGGCACCACTGCCACCATATGCTGTACATCTACCATTTAGGGAACCACCTGCACCACCCCCACCACCGCCTCCTCTTCCATTGGTTCCATCCTGAGGGATTTGTTTAAAAGAAAAGATTCCATTTGATCTAAATTCTAATCTAGTTACACCACCATTTTGACCATTTATTCCGTCAGTACCATTTTTACCAATTGAATATGGGTCGAGATTTAATAAAGAGGGGTTCGAACCTCTGCCGCCTTGAGCGCCATGGTTAGTTCCATTTTGACCATATTCACCCATATGAATTCCTTTTCCTGGTTTACCGCCATTACCTCCTGCAGAAAGATCGTTTTTAAAATCATTTACACATTTTGGGGCCAATGCACCACTACCATGTTTTGGTGCTTTACATGAATAGCATTCAGAGAAAGAGCCATCTTCACAACCAGATACACCTTGTTTACCATCATTTCCTTCATAATTTGGTTCATATATATAGTCATAGGGAGAGTAGCCATTCGCTGCATCGGATGATTCGATGTTTAAAAATTTTAAATAAACATTTTCACTATTTGAAATTTTAATACCATAAGATGATGGTGTAATTTCATAAGGTTCTTTAAATATGCTTGTTGGTACTCTTGTAATTGGTTTTGGGTTGCCAGATTCAATTGATAAATGAGATAGAGTTATATTTGAAAATGAATCAATAATTTGGAAAGCTGTTGGTTCTTTACTCTTTATAATGGTATCTGATTTATAGGGTAAGCTTGATAATGTATCTCTTTTCCATTCCGGATAACCACTATAATCTCCATAGATTGATATTGATTGTTTATTATCAAGAGTTATACTTGATTTAATATTATATACTCCTTTTGAAACTATAATCGAGTATGTGACTTCTTTGTCATTTTTATTATTTATATAATTAATGCAAAAGTCTAAATTTTTAAATGGCTTTTCCTATAATAAAATTATATTAGTATTTATTTGAATTTAAAGAGGTAGAATTTCTGTATAATATATATTACTCTTAAACCCTGATTAGAATCGTGACCATTTTTTATATCTACAAAATAAAATATTTGATTATTTTCATCACTTGAATTATTACCTTCATCTAAATTTATTAGTTTTGAATTTTTTCTTGATTCGCATAATAAACCATTGAATAAAACAAAAATAAATAAAATTTTTAAAAAACCTATAATAAAATAAAATAAGTAAACAAATTTTTATTTTTGGAGGGAATTATTAAAAATACATACAATCCATTTTATTTCTATTTATTCATTTATAAAAAAGTTATATATGAAACTATTTATAATTATATTACTATATTTAACAAATTAAATTATTTTAATATATTTTGTAATGTGACAATTTATTATTATGAGTGCAATGTAATAATATAATGATTTTAAATAATTTTTTGTTATTATAAGTAAATAAAAAAAAAAGAAAAAAAAAAAAAAAAAGAAAAAAAAAATAAATTAAAAAAATTAACCCCCATATGTATATACTAATAAATTTAATTTAAAAACAAAAACAAATAAACACGCACACACACATAAAATCAATGGGATATTGAAATTTTCTTTTCTAATTATTTTTTTTTTTAAAAAAACACACAAAACACACACTCAAAAAAAAAATACAAAACTGTTTTAAAATAAATATTTTCGAAATGATATGATATTTAGAAAAAATAGATCTGGTGAAATTTTCTTTTTTAAAAAAAAAAAAATTTTTTATTAAAAGATTTATTTATAGTAATTTGGCTACAAATAATTTTCTTTTTATAAAAAGTTTTTTTTTTTTTTTTTTTTTTTTAAATATCTACATTTTCTTGATTTATATCATTGGTATCTTGAATATTATTATTATGGTTATTTTCATTATCATCAATATTATCATTTTCATTATTATTACTATTATTATCGATATGAATAGTATTGTTATTTTCGGTATTATTATCAATATTATTATCAATATTATTGTCATTATTACTATTATTAGTATTAGTATTATCATTATCATTATCATTATCATTATTATTATTATTATTATTATTATTATTATTATTTATGATTTTAGGAGGACTATTGCTGACACTAGTATTCTTATTTGGAGTTAAACTATTACCAGTGTTATTGGGTGATCTTGGTGAAGAAGGTAATTGTGGATACAAATTATTATTGATATTTTCTTCTGGAGTAATAATATTTGATATTATTATTAAATCGAATTTTGCTTTAACTTCATCAAAACTATTTGGATTTAATTGTGAGATTTCATTTAAAAGTGATTTTAATTTCTTGAGAACTAATGGGAACATCATGTAGGTGGCATTCATTTGAGTCCAAACGTGATCTAATAGCTTGAATATTAAAAAGTATAATTCATCGAAAGCACTATCTTGACCAGAGTTATTATTACCACTCTTACAAAGAGAACTATTATTTCTAGACATTGAGCATAGCATTGCCATATATGGATTTAAAAGACTACTGTACCATGGTTGCTGTACAGACTCTTCATTAATTTGAAAAACTTCAAATATTAAATTACTTATATTGATACCAGCTACAGCGAATGGATAGTCCCTGTCTTCTTTTAAAATATTGTAAACCCAATCAAAGTGATGCTCTACAAGATAGGTTAAATTTAATAAACCCATAATACCCATGCCACGGAAATCTCTTGAAGGGTCATCACTTTGGAACCCAAACTGCTTCCAAAGAGGGGATTTCTTTTGAAACTCTTCACCTGGGAATAAAAGATTCCATAATTGTTTTAAATATTCTTCATGCTCTGGGTTGTTTGAGTCGTAAAGTGTTGATTTTTTTTGATAAAGCATTTTTATAGTTTGAGTTTGTTTTGCTATAATCTTTTTTGATCTATCAATATGTGATCCTAATAATTCTAATAACTCTATAGATTCTTCTTGGGATTTTAATATATACATTGAAGTTTCTTTATTATGCCAAGTTAATAAAATTTTACCATAATCACCTGTTGTTGTTGTTGTTGATGACGATGATGATGTACCATTCGAAACGATTGCAGTGGTAGTTGAGTATTTAATTTCTTGTTGTTCTTTATCTTTATCTTTATTATCTTTAAATTTTTCAATAAAATTTGATATACTTTTTGGTGGTGAAAACCTTTCTCCAAATATGGTTGGATCTGAGGTAGTTCTACGTAATGGTGAAATGCCTAAACTCCATGTATTTTGTTTGACCCTTTCAAAAAGAGATGGCTTACTTAATGATGATGGTGTATCGAAATTTGTTTTAACTGATAATAGTTGATAAATTGGTCTGGTCGAAATTGAGGTTTGGGTTTCATAAATTGGTTGCAAATTAGTATTGTCGGGATCTTTTTTAATTTCTTCTTCATTAACTAAATGAATTCTGCTTTCGTTACATGTTTGAAGAGATATAGATGAAATATCTAAAAATTGTTTGCATAAATAGAATGATAATTTACTAAATTCATCAATTTCGATTAATATTAAATCCTCACCACTCATCACATAAAATTTGTCACCCTCTAACCTTAATCTTTGTAATTCATCTTTTAACTTGTATGATAATAATAAATTATATTAGTATTAATATATTCAATAAACAAAAGTATACTTTTCTCAAACTGATTAATACATACTGTATTTAACTCTTTATTTAACTCTATTAATCTATCATCGTGTTTTGATGTCGATCCACCTTCTTCTATTGACATTAGCTTGTAATCCTCCTCTTGAATTTTATTTCTTATTTCTTCGATCTCCTTTTTTAAAATTTCTTTTCTTTCTCTTCTTATTTTATATCTATCCATTCTTTAAATTTATAATATTATTATTTTTATATATAATTTAATTTTATGGTTTTTATTTCTATACTAAAATCTGTTTGTTATTAATACTATTTTTTTTTTTTATAATAAAAAAACTAGTTAATATTTATTTTAAATAAAAAAAAAAAATTTAAAAAAAAAAATTTTAAAACCACAAAAGATAATATTAAAATAAAAAATTTGGAATGCTAGTAGATTAAAAGTATAATAACTATTTTATAATTATTATTAACAAATATTAAATAACAATTCTTATACATACACACATATTATATATTTGTTGTTGCGGTATATATTAAATATTTTCTAAAAAAATTTTTATTTTTTAATTTTATTTTAATTTTTTTTTTTTTATTTTTTTTTTTTTATTTTTTTTTTTTTTTATTTTTTATAGAATAACAACACACAATGCCTTGTTGTTAGGCATTCTGATCCTTTTTTGTTTTTTTTTTTGAAAAAATAACAATACACACGTTAATCACATATATTTTTTAAAATGGAAGTGGGTTTAATTAATGTGGGTTTAAAAATGGTGTGGTTTTTTTTATTTATTTTTATATTGAAATTATTTCTAAATAGAAAATAAATTAATGGGTTTTAAAACTGTTGTTTGAACTTGTATTTTCTATTCGAAAATGATAATAAATATCCTATCCATATTTAAATATCTTAAAATTGGTTTTTCCACAAATAAAAAAAACAGAAATAAATATCACAAAATTAACAATATGTGTGGTTTCTTTTTTTATCTGTTTGCTTACCCGGTTAGTTTATATTTCTTTAATATTTTATATTTCTATATTAATTTATTTGTTTGGTTTAATTTCTAAATATCTAAAATATCAATATAAAAAAAAAAAAGTTTTTTTTTTTTCCCACATATATCCGATTTGTAAAATAAAAAAAAAAAAAGAAAAAATAAAAAAATAAAATAATTTTTTCGTAGTTTTCCAATTGGGTTTTATTAAAATAATAAATAAAAAAAGATATTTTTTAAAATATTATTTGAATACAGAAGAAATAACCAAAAAACAAAACCAATAAAAAAAAAAAAAAATAAAAATTTCAAAAAAAAAAATCAATCAGGATCAAACCAATTAAGGAAATAATAAAAACAATGAGCAGTAAATAAAAAATATATAT
The DNA here is from genome assembly GCF_000190715.1 of Dictyostelium purpureum. NCBI lineage: Eukaryota > Evosea > Eumycetozoa > Dictyosteliales > Dictyosteliaceae > Dictyostelium > Dictyostelium purpureum. Next base: position 6,467 of record NW_003519760.1, on the reverse strand, counting down.
AATTTTATATAAATAGAAATAAAAAGATAATAATAAATTAACTATATAAAATTTTTTTTTTATTTTTTAAAATTTTTTTTTTTTTCATTTTTTTAATTTTAAAAAAAAAAAAAAAATTCATTTAATTTTTTTTTTAATATATAGTTAAATCATACTACTAATAATAAAAGTAATAGTAATAATAAATAAAAATGGATAGAGAGTTTCTATCGGTTATATATAACCACTTAAGTAATTTAAACTTTTCAGTATTACCAAAGATGGTAAAACAAAAACAGGTGTCAATAACAAGTCATAGTAGCACAACCGATATTTTGTGGAACAGGTTTTTAACATCGTTTGGGAATTTATCAAATTGCGAACATTCATATTATAAATTTACATATTTATCATTAAAGACAAATAATTTACAGGATCAATATATACAGATATTAAATGATCTTAAAATCATTGGCAATATGAATAAACAAAATACAACACCAGCAGGTTCAACATCAAATTATAATACATCACCAACATCACCGACATCACCAACTTCACCAACTTCAGTAACAACAACATCTTTTTCATCACAAAATACAACACCTGTTAAATCAGGTTTTTCAGGTTTTTCATTTTTAAAATCACCCAATTCAACTCCACAAAAACAAACATATCCTCAACACTCTCAATCACAACAACAAATAGAAGAAAGCCCAGAAAATTCATTCTTTTTTACTTTAGCGCAACAAACATGTTTCATATTACAAGTTAAAATCGATATGGTCGGTATATACTCTGCCTTATTGCACTCTTTAGTTAGTCAAGATTTAGATATCCACAACATTGAAAATTCATTAGAAATTATACCCACAATTTATAAAGATAAAATTACACATCCTCTATTAATACAAATGAAAGCAAATATAAAGTAGTTATAATCTATAGAATATTTTAAATAATAGTAATAAAATATTAACTTTTTATTTATTTACATAGTTATGAAATTTCAATTTTAAAAAATCTATTAAAATCACAGTCATTAGTTTCAAAACATAATTTCAAAGATTCAATGTTGTTATTATTTAAGTGTAGAATAGAGTTGGATTCGTGGAGAGAAACAGATTCATCACATAAATCATCATCTAATGAAAGATGGAATTCAAATCATATTCATCAATGGTTATCAATGTTTTTAAACTCAATTTTAGCAAAAACTTCATTATATTTTTATTTCCCATTATTAAATGTTGAAGAAGAAATAGGTGGCACTTACAATTCATTTAAAGAAATCTATATTAAAAATTCACCAGATTATATATCAATGTAAGTATAATAACATCACATAGTAATAGTAACAGGTTTAAAAATATTAATAGGCTATTTTTTTCTATTTTAAATAGTATCGAAAACTTTTGTTCAAAAAACAATGTTTTCTTTTTTGGTTTAATTTTCGAATCAAAAGACAATACATATTCAAAAATAGGTTACTCATTTTTAGAAACAGAACAACCAAGTGGCTTAAGTGCTTTTCCATTATTATTTTATTATCCAAACGAAAAGTCTCCAATGCAACATTTACCAAATATTATAGGTTTAATTATGCAGAATTATTCATCACTAGAAAGACCGAATGATATTTTATATTATTTAGATAGCAGAAAGGTTAAGGACCCACAAAGATCAATTATTTATGACGATTATTTAACCTATTTTATTTCGAGAGTAGAGCCCGGGGTAATTGTTTCAATAATATTTAAAGAAGCTAAAAAACAAAAAGATCAACATATCAACGAATTTTTAAAATTATTTATAAACTCTCTTAGAATGAGTGATATATACTCTATTCTAAAACAAAAAGATTCAAATAAATAGTTATATTATTGTACTATTTTATATTCTATAGAATATTACACAAAATAAAATAAGGTTTTATGGTTTTTTTTAATTTTTTAATTTTTTAATTTTTTTTATTATTTTTTTTTAAAGGGTATATTACATATATATACAGGATAGTATAAACATAGAAAAAAGTTTAAAACAGATTAAGATAAAACAATATGTTTTTCTTTCTTTTTTTTTTTTTTCTTGTGCTTGATACCAAAATATTAATTTTGAAAGTGGTTTAATAGCACTAGTTATATTCTTATGAGTATCTTTTCATATGATCTAAGGCCATTTCAATAGCGGATCTTAACTGTTCAAGTTGGAAAGGTTTTGATATAAAATGATTCATACCATGATCGAAACATCTTTTCTTATCTGTTGACATTGTATTGGCAGTTAAACCACAAATAAAAATGGAAGGCTTGTGTCTGCTCCATTTATCATTTCTTTCGTACTCTCTAATTGTCTTTGAGCATCTGAGACCATCTAAAATTGGCATTTGGAAATCCATAAAAATTAGATCGTAATGTTGTTTTTCTAATATTTCCAATACTTCATTACCATTTCCAGCAACGTCAGCTTTAATACCAATTTTCTCTAAAAATTTAACTGCTACTCTTTGGTTAATTATATTATCTTCGGCGATTAAAACTTTAATACAATCGGGTGGGAAAACATTATGACGTGTATTACATGTGGATTGCATTGAGTCGGTACCTTCCTCAAGTGGAATAATAAACCAAAAAGTTGAACCTTCACAATCTGGATTGTTATATACACCGATCTCACCTTTCATAAGCTTTACTAATTTAGCACATAAATATAAACCAAGGCCACTGCCGCCATACTTTCTACTATCGGATGGATCAGCTTGAACGAATGCTTCGAAAATCTTTTGGTGACTTTCAACTGGTACACCAATACCTGTATCTTTAATTCTAAATGAGATATTATATTCGCCTTTTCTTGATGATACAAGTTCAGATTCTTCTTCAATGAGATCAACAATGATCTTTACATAACCGCTTTGAGTAAATTTAAGAGCATTACCGGTTAAATTCATAAGGATTTGCAAAATTCTGCCGCTATCACCTACAAGAGTGGCCGGTATTTTATCGGAAACTTCACATGCTAGTTGAATACCTTTTTCGTTGGCCTGTCCAGAAAGAACATGGCAAATTTGTTGGGTGAGTTCTCTCATTTTGAATGGAATATGTTCGAGACCCATTTGATTAGCTTCTAACTTTGAAAGATCCAAGATATCATTTACTAATCTTAAAAGGATATCACCACAAGATTTAACAGCTTTAGCCATGGTTTTTTCTTCTGGTGGTAGGTTATGAGAGTCTCTTAAAAGAGTAGCCATACCAATTAAACCATTAAGAGGGGTACGAATTTCGTGGCTCATTGTGGCCAAAAACTCTTGTCTTGCTTGATATGCTTCAATAGCGGCATCCTTTGCAATTGTTAACTGAGCATTTTTTAGTTTAGTTTCTCTATGGGCTTCATCGATAAAATATTGATAGCAGAGGGTGAATATTAAAGTCATAATGATAATTGTAACATCGATGATAAAATTCATATGACTTCTAATAATAATCGATGGTATTCCTTGTACATATTCGTGGCCGTATAAATTTGCAACAAAAAATGAAAGATATATTAATAAAACCATTAATGACCATTGGATTGATGCTCTTCTACCTAAAACTAAAGCAGATATAATTGGTACGGTACTCATTAGTAATCTAATTGTACTTTGATGTCCACCAGTATAATATGAGTTAATTGTTAGGGCAAAGCATAAAGTAAAACATAAAATATGGCATGGATAATGTATTGATCCAGTTTTCTTTAAAATAACTAGTGATGAAAAAGACATTGGAATTGCAATTACAGCCATTACAGCTGGTTTATTTATACCTTTAAAAATAAAAAAAATTTAATTAATATTTTTAACTAAACTTTTTTTAAGTATTTTATAATATAATTACCTGATAACCAAAAAAATATTATCCATGAGGGTATAAAGCTTAAAATTGTAAAACAAAAACCAATGATTAATTTTGCTTTATATTTTTCAGTTGAGTTAATTTTTGATCCATTTAATACCAAAGAGCAAATATAATTGAATGATGTAAATATAATATTGTTTCTATGGAATGATTCTCTTTTTTCGAATGAGTTATCTTGGCTATGCTCGTCACTTTGGGTTTCACTTTCGAACTTTGTCATAAAATCGTCAACATTATTTATTGGTTGTTGGGATTGTTGTTGTTTCTGTAGTTGTTGGGATTGTTGTTGTTGTTGTTGGGATTGTTGTTGTTGTTGTTGAAGTTGTAATTGTTGTTTTTGTTGAATTAATTTTTGAGCATTTTTTTGTTGATATTGTTGTAACTCTTGTTCTTGTCTTTGCTTTTGTAAAAGTTGATATTGTTGTTGTTGTTTTATTTGTTTTTCCTCTTGAATCATTTGCTCTTGGGTTTGAATTTGTTGCTGTAATTGAGTTTGTTCAAAACTTGGCTCGTTTAAATGTTGTGATCTCCATTGATCTATATTATTATTATTATATATTGCCTTTGTTGATTTTTTTATATTATTTACATTGCTATTAGTTATAATGTTATCGTTATTGTTATTATTAGTATTTTCACAAGATATTTGATCGTAATAGTCATTTGTAGGTGAATTTCTAAAAAATGGTGCGGGATTTTGAGCAGGTTTCTTTTTAAATGGTATTTGATTATTAATGGATGCGCCATCATTAATTCTATTGTTGTTTCTGCTATTGGTTGGACTACTATTATTGTTGTTACGGTTATTACTATTTACATTTCTAACGATAATACTAGCACTATTATTATTATTAATAGTTTTCATATTTTGGTTTAGTTGATTAATATTACTACTGTTACTATTACTATTAAAATTATTGTTATTGTTGGTTGATGTTGAAGTTGAGGTTGAAGTTGAAGTTGAGGTTGAGGTTGAGGTTATTTGTTGGTGATGATTCATATATATATTATTGTTTGAATTATTTATATTTGCTTCATCTATATCGCTACCCAAATCAGGATCGTCATAAAATTCATTACTATCATTTGATTGAGTATCATCCTGATAAAAGTAATAGGGATCAGTTTCATATAGAATTTCGTCTTTTGGAGGAAACATGTAATCAGTAATACCACCAAATAATCTTTTTGCCAACAAAATTGTTTTATACAACAGGTATGGTTGGGTCTCGGATATGAAATTCAAGCTATCCTTTCCTATAAAATATTTCTTTGTTGCGGTGTCTATTGTTTCTGAATTAAAAATCGATAATAATATCGGTGGTTTGGGCGGTAATAATGAGTTTAAACTTAATGTAGTTGTTGTATTTATTTGACTATATAAATTGTATGTTGACGAGTTCAAATAATTTGATGTTTTTGTCGTAGTTGTTGTTGTAGTTGTAGTTGTTGATAGTGATGTTGATGATGTAATACTAGAATATTTATTAGAGTTTGGGTTAATATTATTGTTTAAAGTTTTTTTAAAATTACTACTACTATTATTATTATTATTAATATTATTATTATTATTATTATTATTATTATTATTATTATTATTATAGTTTATATTCGGGTTATAGCTATTTTTAAAATTATTACAAGCTATATTTTTATTGGTACTACAGTGGTGATTATGATTTTTATAATCTGTGTTAAATATTGGTGACTCGATCATTTTTTATTTATTGATTATTGATTATATAGTTTTTAAAATAATAAAAAATAATTATATAATTATAAATGATAAATTATGGTAATATTATAATGGTTTTAAAATTAAAAAATAAATTATAAATATTTAATATTTTTAAAAATAAATAATTTTTGTTTTTTGTTTTTTTTTAGTGTGAGTTGGAAAATGGGTGTGGGTGATTTTGATATTATATAACTATATATTTTGTTAAGCTTTTTTTATAAATAAAAAAAATAAATAAATAAAAAAAAAAAAAAAAAAAGAATAAATATAAAAAATATAATAATTGTTTTTTGTTTTTATTATATTATTATAACATCTGATTGATTTTTTAATTTTGTATAAGTTTTAGTTATTTTATATATTATTTCTTTCCTTTTATGTATGAAGAAATAGTTATTTAAAACCTAATTATTAAAATTGTATTTATTTAAAAACATTGATTGGTCAAAGCATGACCTTTGTTTATTTATAGATAGACAATAACCACACACACTCCCATAGAAATAAATATAATTTAATATTATATGATTTGCTATAAAATTAAATTTGTGTATGTGAGTTATAATTCTTTAATTATTTGTGGTGGGGGTTATTATGCTGGTCAATTAATGGTTTATGTGTATGTATGTATGTGTATAATATATAAAATTTATAATATAAAAGAAGATAATTTTTAACCCATACTAAACAAAAAAAAAAAAAAAAAAAAAAATGTATGAAAAAAAAAAATTTTGAACAAAATTAATTAATTTTATTAAAAAAAAAAAATTTAATTTTTGATCCAATAAAAAAAAATAAAAAATATAAAAAGAAAATTTTTTATATGTGTAAAAAAAAAACTGAAGTGT
>NW_003519759.1:20309-26309 GCF_000190715.1 Dictyostelium purpureum | reverse complement strand
GCATTTCGTTTCTTATGATCCCGATATAACTTCTAAAGGTTCCGAATATAATATTATTGCTGTTGTTTTACTTAATTTATTTTAAAAAAAAAAAAAGATTTATTAAATTAGTAATCGATATATAAATAAGCTTAATGTTTTATTAAAAATACCTTTCAGGGGATTTAATTGTAGGTAATTGTGATAACATTGCATTTAATGGTTTTATAGTTTCAACTTTGGTAATGTTTTGTATTTTATCTTTAAAATCTTTATCTGCATCTATTTCTTTTTTACTATAGTTTGGATTATATTTATTTGTTAATGATCCCAATAATTCAGATGAAGATTTAGATGTAGAGGATGAAAGTGGTACAATTGCTAATGAGCTATTATTTTTATTATCTTTATCCTTGTTCTTGTCCTTATCTTTTTCAATTATATCTTCTATTTTCATCATTGTACTATCTCCATTATTATTATTTATATTATTATTGTTATTGTTATTGTTATTATTATTATTATTATTATTATTATTATTATTATTATTATTATTATTATTATTGTTATTATTATTATTTACATTATTTTCTTTGGGTGGGATAAATGGTGATAGTACATTATTTGTAATTGACGATGAATGAAGGTTAAATGGATTATTGATATCTATTGGTGGTAAAATGTTATTATTATGATTAGTATTATTATTATTATTAAGAAATAAATTATTATTATTTAGTATTGGAGAGCCATTAATTTGATTTGGCGACATTGGGCTATTATCACTTATTGAAAGAAATCCAATTTTATCAGCCATAGCTTGGGATAAAAATTTTTTACATGTTTGAAATCCATCATTATCTTCTGTATCCATTCGTCTTTTTAATTTATTAAAAAAAGGTGAAGAGGGATTATCTTGTTGTATTTGATGTTGTAGTGGTGGTGTTTGTAGTTGAGGTGGTTGCTGCATTGATTGCTGAGGTGGCAGTGTGGATGGGGTATTGTTTTGTAAAATGGATTGAATGGGTTGCTGTTGTTGCGGAGTTTGTAATGAAGGTTGTGGTTGAAAATTCATTTTTATTTCATTGTTTAATATAATACGTGATTAAATAGAGGTGTTTCTGATAATTTTAAATTAAATTTCTTTCTATATTTTAATAAATATATATTAGAGTTGTATGTAGCTTCATAGGGAAATATACACTTTTTAAAAACTTTATTATTTTAATTAAATATTCTTTTTGTTATTGTAATTACTATTTTATATTATTTTATTGTTTTATTTTTTATTTTAATTATTTATTCACAAAAATATTAATTATTTTAATAAAATGAAACAAAAAAAAACAAAAAAAAAAACAAAAATTTAAAAAATTGTATTAATTTATTTTTTATTTTTTTTTAAATTAATTTTTTATTTTTTTTTATTTTTAGTTTGTGACAAAATTTTTCTTCTTTTAGTATGATGTTTTAAAAATATTTTCAAATAAAATAATAAAAATAGAAAAAGAAAAAAATAAATAAATAGGTTTTAAGAAATATTTTTTAGTTATAATTATTAAATTATTAATTTATTAATTTATTAATTTATATATATATGTTTTATTTATTTTTAATATTAAAATTAAAAAAAGCCGCCCCATAATTTACCCATATCGTATTGAAGAGGATATTCAACTTTAAGGTTTAATTGATTTGCTAGTTCTAGGGTAAAGAAAGGGTTTCTTAAAAATCCTCTACCAAATAAAATTAAATCGGCTTTATTATCTTGTAATACTGATTCGGCGTCTGCAGCATTGTTAATTAAACCAACAGCCCCGACTAAAAGTTTTGAAACTGATCTTTTAATATGGTGAGCCAATGGGACTTGGTAGAGTGGGAATGATTTGATTTTGGCAGCAGATGAATTACCACCACTTGAGCATTCTATTAAATCTACATCTAATTTTTCAATTTCTAATGAAAATCTAACAGAGTCATCACTAGTCCAACCACCTTCAATATATTCGTCACAAGATATACGTACTGTAAGTGGACCATTCCATACACTTCTTACGGCTAAAATAATATCTTTGGCAAGCTTGAATCTACCTTCAAATGAACCACCATAATCATCGGTTCTTTTATTTGAAGTTGGTGAAAGAGCACTACTTAAAAGATAGCCATGTGCAAAATGTAAACAGATAACATCAAAACCAGCTTCGATGGAACGAATGGTTGCTTTTTTAAATGAATCAATTAATTCAGCAATATCATCTTTGGTCATTTCTTTTGGTACAACCATTGAACTGTTCCATGCAATTGGTGAGATACCAGAAACCTTCCAGCCATTGCCAGATGGGTCATCTTCTAAAACTGTCTTATGTGAAAATTCTGAATTATCTACATATGGTGGAAGTGTTGATGCTTTTCTACCAGCAGCTGAAAGTTGAATACCAATTTTCTTAAAAAAATAAATTAATATATTTAATATTTTTTTAAAATAAAAATAAATAATAAAAATTAATTAAGATAATTGTACACTTACACTATCATATTTATGAGCAAAATCTACAATACGCTTTAGGTTTGGAATATGATCATCACTCCAAATTCCTAAATCACTAAATGATATACGTTGTTCTCTTGTGACAGCTGAAGCTTCAACAACTACTAAACCAGCACCTGATTTAACAAAAGATCCATAATGAGTCAAGTGAAAATCACTAGCATAACCTTCTTTACTACCTATTATTGGTTTTTAAAATATTAATTTTATGGTTAGATAATAATTTTATAAAAACTTAAATTAATAAATACTTACTATATGTGCACATTGGACTAACTACTACTCTATTTTTTAATTCTAATTCTCTTATTTTAATAGGTGTAAATAATTTTGGGTGTGGTCCTTCATTTAATTCTTCAAGGATGTTACCTGGTTCTATGTATCCAGTTGGTTTATTGTATAAAAATTCAAATTCTTGCATTTTTTATTATTATTATTATTTGTTATTTATTTTTATTGGTTGATTACCGGTAATAAAAAATAGTTTTGAATATTTTCATTTCTTTTTATATGTTTTATTTTTTTTATTTTTTTTATTTTTTTTTATTTTTTTTTACCAAAATATAAAATATTTTAGGTAATCTCGTTCCAATATGATGTATCAGGAGGTAAAATAAAATGAAATTTTGAAAAGGAATCAATAGAATGACCTTTATAAAAATTTTTAAAAAAAAAAATTGAGTCAAAATTGTTCGATAAATTCCAAAAAAAAAATCTAAAAATACTTTGGGAAAAACTGTGGAAAAGCTTTTTTTAAAAAAAAAAAAAAAAAAAAAAAAAAAAAAAAAAAATCTATTTTCAAAAATCAATTTATTGAAAAAGTTTATTGATTTAAATATTTTTTTTCCTTAAGGGGTGTATCGTCGTTGGTTAATATTGTGGGCATATTTATATTATCTTAAAATTTTTCTAAAAAGAGCAATTTCTTCTATTCTCCATTCTTTTCTATAATTATTTATACAATTAAAATCATGTTAAAAATGTAAAAAATAATAAAAAAAATTGATTAAAAAAAAATATTTTATTTATATTTAAAATCCTCTTAAAATTATTTTTTTTTTTATAAACGATTTTTTTTTATATTTTTTTTTAAATTTTTATTTTTTTTTAATTAATTTTTTAATTTTTTTTTTCTTATAAATTTTTTTAAAAAAATACAAATAATAAATGGATAATAATAATAATAATATTAATTTACCATTATATTTACAAAAATATTTAATTAAAAATATTATTTGTAGAGAAATTAATTGTTATTGTAAGGCCATCGAACCAATTGTTATAGGAGGAAATTATAGAACAGAAGAAAATCAAATAAAATCATTAATTTTAACCATTGCGTTGGTTTCTAAATCATGGTTAAAGACATTATCAGATAATATTTTTGTGTCTTCAGATTTCAATTATCTAAACTCGTCAACACTTTTATACCAAAAAGAAAAAGAACCACAATCACCACCCCATGTTAAAAAAAAAGGTTTCTTAGATATTTTTAGACAAAATAGGAAAAATAGTAATAGTAATAGTAACAATAATAATAACAATAATAATAATAATAACAATAACAATAACAATAACAATAACAATAACAATAACAATAACAAAAATGAAACAGATATTACCAATAATAATAATCAATATAGAATTATTAAAATTGAAAATATTCAAGTTTTAAAATTACATTATGACCAAACAATATCAAGTTTTTATCGTAAAACATTCCCATCCTCAAAAGAACGTGATATACCACTAAACATAGAACTTATAAATGAAAAAATTCGAGAAATAAAGTCATTAAGAAAATTAGTGTTAAGAAATGTAAATACAGTCTCTGCACAACTTACATTTTTAGATGGTCTAGAGATACCAGAAAGTGTCCAAGAAATCAAGCTTTTGGAACTTAAGGTATCGAATCATACTTCTAAAGAATATATAGATAGTCTAAATAAAAAAATTTCAGGTCTCTATTCAATAGCTTTAACAAATAATCCGGACATTAATATTCTTTTCTATATTTTCCAACTCTATAAGAAATCATTAAGACAAATTTTCTTTATTTCAAGATGTGGGTTTCCATTCATTGAATTATCTGGTAACATTTTAGAAAAAAATGATAGTGATAATAATAATAATAATAATAATAATAATAATAATAATAATAATAATAATAATAATAATAATAATAATAATAATAATAATAACGAAAATAACTTTATAGAGGTATTTAATAAATTAGCAATAAATCAAAGTATTAAAAATATCAATTATTTAAAAGATATTGTTTTTTATGAAATACCATACAATGGTCTATCATTAAAAGAAATGTATTGTATATTAAAAGCATCACCAAATATCAGACATTTATCAATGGAAATGTGTTTCAATAGATTAGAATACTTATTGGATGATCAAGTTAAATTGGGTGAAAATTCTTGTTACTGCTATTCAGTGTTCCATATTAACGATTATTATGGAACAGAAGATCTAGACATAAGAGATTCCAAGGAGATAGAAGGGAGTTTCAAGGAGGCCCGCAAATATTGGGGATTGATAAAGAAACATTTTAAAGAAGATGATAAAACTCTGCAAATCATTAAATTTAATCATTATTGTAACAGCACAGTGCATCCATCCAGAATAAGTAATTTGATGTTTGAAGAATTAGTCTCCTTGTTTTTATGCTCTAGAAATCTAATCGATCTTACTATTGGCCTTGGTCCCTTCGATTTTCTTTTCGAGTTTATCTCAAATTTATTTTTAAATTTAAATAAAACAAGTGATTCAAAATTATCAAGATTCAATATCAATACTTCAATTAACTATTGCTCAGAAGATTTAGAAATATTAAAATTAAACACTAAACAATTGTTTGATAGTTGTAATCAAGCTAAATTCCTAGATGTTATTTATCAAGTTCTTTTTGCAAGTAGATATTCCCATAAATCCCTTTTCGAATTTAAAAAGCAATAAATAAATAAATAAATAAATATTTTTTTTTAAGAAAATTGAGAAAAACAAATACAGATATTATTTATTTAGGTTTAATTTATTTACATTTAATAATATAATGTTTTGGTTAATGAATGAATTTTATAAATTATATAGTTTTATGGAAGTGAAGCAATTGATCTCTTTGGTGGTGGACCTTGTGGAGATTTTAATTTAGTTTGTACTGTGTATGAGTCATCAGAATGTGGAGTCCATACTCTTTCTTTTTTGCCACTTGTCTTTACTTCGTTAGCGTCTTTTATTTCTCTTTAGAAAGAAGAAAATATTAATATTAAGATTAATACTTTTATACTTTTAAAAATATAAAATATACTTACTGTTCAAATTTAGATGTTAATGATTTGGTTCCTGACATATTTGTTTTTGTGTTATAGAAACTAAAAATTATATTTATTTATATTTTAAAAATTAAATTTTTTACAATGCAATAAAAACTTTTTTTTTTTATTTTTTATTTTTATTTT
>NW_003519759.1:0-20209 GCF_000190715.1 Dictyostelium purpureum | reverse complement strand
TTTTAAAGAAGATGATAAAACTCTGCAAATCATTAAATTTAATCATTATTGTAACAGCACAGTGCATCCATCCAGAATAAGTAATTTGATGTTTGAAGAATTAGTCTCCTTGTTTTTATGCTCTAGAAATCTAATCGATCTTACTATTGGCCTTGGTCCCTTCGATTTTCTTTTCGAGTTTATCTCAAATTTATTTTTAAATTTAAATAAAACAAGTGATTCAAAATTATCAAGATTCAATATCAATACTTCAATTAACTATTGCTCAGAAGATTTAGAAATATTAAAATTAAACACTAAACAATTGTTTGATAGTTGTAATCAAGCTAAATTCCTAGATGTTATTTATCAAGTTCTTTTTGCAAGTAGATATTCCCATAAATCCCTTTTCGAATTTAAAAAGCAATAAATAAATAAATAAATAAATATTTTTTTTTAAGAAAATTGAGAAAAACAAATACAGATATTATTTATTTAGGTTTAATTTATTTACATTTAATAATATAATGTTTTGGTTAATGAATGAATTTTATAAATTATATAGTTTTATGGAAGTGAAGCAATTGATCTCTTTGGTGGTGGACCTTGTGGAGATTTTAATTTAGTTTGTACTGTGTATGAGTCATCAGAATGTGGAGTCCATACTCTTTCTTTTTTGCCACTTGTCTTTACTTCGTTAGCGTCTTTTATTTCTCTTTAGAAAGAAGAAAATATTAATATTAAGATTAATACTTTTATACTTTTAAAAATATAAAATATACTTACTGTTCAAATTTAGATGTTAATGATTTGGTTCCTGACATATTTGTTTTTGTGTTATAGAAACTAAAAATTATATTTATTTATATTTTAAAAATTAAATTTTTTACAATGCAATAAAAACTTTTTTTTTTTATTTTTTATTTTTATTTTTTTAAAAAAATTATAAAATTAATTTTTATTCAAATAACTGAATGGGTTTTTAATTTATTTTAAAAGAAAAAAAAAAAAAAAAAAAAAAAAATATCCAAAAAAAAAAAAAAAAAAATCTTTAGATAACTTTTTTTATTAATAAAAAATAATAATTATTACACAACATGTTTATTAAATTATTAAATTATTTTTTTATTTTTATTCATTAAAATATTATTTTCATTTAAAAATAATTAACAGGTATTAAAAAGACTATTTTTCATCAAATTTTCAATTTCTTTTTTATCATTTCTATTATATTCACAAAAAGAGAGATCAAAGAAAGCAACATTTTTTTTATTATTTTTATCTATATATTTCCCAACTTTTCTTTTGGACAAACAATGATAGTAGTTTCCATTTGATGCTAAATTGGATATTGTAGATAAAACTTGATTAACAAATTCATCATTTTTCCAATCATCTTCTGATGCTTTTAACAAAAATGGCATCATTAAAGCTGGTCTATTATTAAAAATATTAACCTAAATTTTAAAAAAGGAGTTAAAATTTATATTTCAATTAAAAAAATAGTAATAATAAAAAACCAATAAATTACTTTTGCATTGAAATCCCAAAATAATTTCCAAAACATTGATTCATTTTTAAGTTCTTCCCCAGTTTCAGTAAAATTTTCCCCTGATGAAAATTTTAATACAAAAACATATCCATCAACAGTGGAACATAACCATACCTTTCCACTCTTTTCACTTAAGTCTAATAAGACAACTGCAGCTCTAACCATATCAAAATTTAAATTGATTAAATATTTTAGAGAATCAATTCTAATATTGACCCAATACCAATTATATTTATCAATTTGCATATACAATCTTTTTTTGTCGAGTAATTCAATCTCAGGTTTTCTTTCAGAGTAAAACATCTTCTTTAAGGTTGATAGTAAAACCATTGGTAGTTCTTCTGATGAAAAATTATATAACTTTGTGCCGTAAATTACTCTATTTATAGACTGTGGATATATATTATGACTATCTTTACTATATTCAATTGGCTCATTAAGATTATTTTCAATTGGTATCAATGATGGATACTCCAATTTGGTGTTAGATTCAGTTTTTGAAATTAAATCATCTTGGTCAGCTTCGGAATCAGGTAACCAGTATATCCTCCATTGGTTATATGTTGTAGAAATACCAAACACATTCTTTTGACCATACATTTCTTTTAAAATAAGCATGTAGTTTAACAACTCTCCACAGACAAATGGATTGTTTAAAACTATTTCATTTGGTTTTTTAAATTGAACAATCCCAATTGGTAAACCATAAGAATTTGAAATTAACCATATAATTGAAGTTACACTATAAATACCAATTTCAACTTTACATTCTGCTTTTATTTGACCACCAGCAAGAATATCTCTTATGACCATAGCGACATGACTTGCGATATCATTTTCATTGGTATACCATAGCTTTGTCTCCTTTGCCAAATTTAAAAACAACCACAAGCTGCTATAATAAATTTTTAATTTTTGGTTTTTTAAACAGGTAAATTTAAATTGTTTTAAATAAGCAGGTTGATGATGTATATTGATAACTTGTTTTAAAAATGGTTGCTCTCTCAATGGCCCACATAAAGGAGGTAATAAATTTAAAAATATATTTTCACATGCTACATAAAAAAGAGATAATTAGATTTAATAATTTTTTATTTTTTTTTAAAACTATAACCTACGCAGAGTTTTTATAAAAATATTTTGGTTTTTTTTTCTCAAATCAAAAGATTCTTCATTACTTGAGTTGCAATCGTCTTTATTATGATATATCAGTAATAATGAAGGTGAGATGTTTAGTTCAGTATCTTTAATAATCTTTTCTTTTAACTCCATTAAACTTGAGATATATCCTTTAAAAGGGCATTTTAGTTTATTATAAAATATTAAACAATCATATAGTAATGGGTTTGGGAGAATTGTAATTTCATTGTTATTTTTATTAAGAATGATACTATTATCTATATTATTTTTTAACATTATTACTATTTTATTATTTTATAATTAAATTATTAATAAATCTAAAAATAATAAAATAGTAATAATGTTAAATTATTTTTTTTATATTTATTAATTTTTTTAAATATTAGAAAAATATTTTTTATTTAAATTGAATTATTTAAAATATAATTAAAATAACAATGTTTATTTTTAAATTGTTTAAAATTTAAATAATTTAAAAAAAGAAAAACAATTGTGTATATATTAATGAAAAAAAAAAGAATAAAAGAAAAAAAACTATGAGATTTATTTACAATTAATTTATTTCTAAAATATGATAGTTATTATCAAAGAGACTGTTTTTCATTAAAATTTCAATTTCTTTTTTATCTTTTCTATTGGCTTCACATAAGGAGAGATCAAAAAAAGCTATTTTAGTTTGTTTCTTTTTATCTATATATTTCCCAACATGTCTCTTTCTTAAATCTTGGTGATAAAGACCATTGACTGCTAGTTGTTTTATAGTATCAGATACTCTTTCGACAAATTGTTTATCTTTCCAATCGTCTTCTGTAGCTGGTAATAAAAATGGCATCATTAGTGCTGTTCTGTCGTTCCATGTTTCAACCTAATTGAAAAATTAAATATTACTAATCTTAATAATGTTATTTCTAAAATATTTAAATAAATTAAATTACCATTGTATTAAAATCCCAAAATATTTTCCAATTTTTTGATTCTTTTATTAATTCTGAAATGGTTTCCTCTGCTGAAAATTTTAAAACAAATACATAACCATCTAAAGAGCAACATAGCCAAACTCTTCCATGTGCCCCACCACCTAAATCTAAAAGAACAATTGCGGCTTTGATCGAATTAAAGTCTAAATCTATTATGTATTTTAGAGATTCGATGTGTATATCAGCCCAATACCAAGAGTCTTTAATTATATGAATATACATTCTTTTACTGTCAAGTAGAGGAACATGGCTTTTTCTATCAGAAAAATACATTTTCTTAACAGCTGAAAGTAAAACCATTGGTAATTGGTTTGAGGAATAATCAAAGGCCTCTGTCCCATAAACCAAACGATTCATTGAGGATTGCAAATATGGTTGATTAGAAGAAAAGAGTTGTTGCTTATGAAATTCCTTTTGAAACTGCTGTTCTTTTTGATATTTGATATGTTGTCGAACTGATTCTTGTTCTTCATTTTGGATTCTTTGCTGGAACTGGTTCTGTTGGCTTATATATTGCTGATCTTGATATTGTTTTTGAGTGATATCTGATTTTTTTAAGGTCTCTTCATCCATAACTTTAATTGTTTCACATGGTATTACGGTTGGAGCACTAATTTCAGTTTTTGATTGGGTATCTTTAAGTAAGGTATCTGATTTTGCTACATTATCTGCCTCGGGTAACCAATAAATCCTCCATTTTCTATATGTACTAACAATTCCGAAACCATATATTATTCCATACATTTCTCTTAGCTTTAACAAATAATCGAAAATTTCACCATGGATTCTCTGATGATCTATAATTGAATCAAAGGGCTTTTTAAATTGAATTACACCAACTGGTAAACTTGAGGCACTTGAAACGATCCATACATCTGGCTCTAAACCACTAACTTCGATTTCTCTTATACATTTCGCTTTAATTTGATCACCACTAGAAAATATAATATCTTGAACTACACTTGTTACATAATTACCAACTTCATATTCATTACTATATGAGAGACTGGACTCTCTGCTGAGACTTAATAAACTCCATAAATTACTATAAAGAGTTTTAACTTTTTGATTCTTTAAACATGAAAAATAATGAACCTCTAAAGTTGCTGGTTGATGTTTGAAATTAATTGAGGGTCTGGATAAAGGCCTTTTGGGTATACCTAATGGGGGTAATAAGCTTTTGAAAATATTTTCGCATGCTATATATTAATATATTAAAAAACAAAATGTTATTTAAAACTTTTAATTAATTTGTATGGCAAGTATAGTTGTACTTACGTAAAACTTTAATATAAATCACAGAGTATTTTTTATTTATATCAAATGCTTCTTCTTTATCTGATTCGCAATCTTCTCTATTATCATATAAAAATAATAATGCAGTTGATATTTTTAAATCTAGATCTTCAATAATTTTTTCTTTTAAATCTTCAATATTTGTAATTGATCTTTTAAAATAAAAACTAAATTTTTTTTGATATATCAAACATTCAAAATCTATTAGTTGTAATGAAGAGGAGGATTCACTTTTTAACATAGTAAAATAGTTATTATAAAATAGCCAAATATAAAAACTAATGTTTAATATTTTTAAATTATTATTATTTTTATTATTATTTTTATTTTATTATTTTATTATTTTTTATTTTATTATTTTATTTTTATAATTAAAGATCTCTGTATATCTTATTATAAAAATGTATATTTTTTAAAAATATTTATTTTAATTAAATTGAATCTACACATCTACATTTTTTATAGGTAGTTTTGTTTAAAAAATAAAACAATTGGAAGTAAATAAAATTTGAAAAAAAAAAAAATATAATTTATAAATTTGAAAAAAATTGGGGAAAAAAAAAAAAAAAGAAATAACACAATAGGGCTTCGTTTTGAAATATTTTATTACCTTAACAATCCTTATTGCTAAAAACTAAACTACCTTTTTTAACAACATGGGAAATTGGTGGATCGACTAATTCGTAAATAATGTGTTCCCATTTACTTGAATTTAAAATAACGAAATCTGCAAATTTACCAACCTCTAAAGATCCATGAGTTGAAGATTTGTTAATGGAAGCTGCAGCATTGATGGTAGCAGCGACTAAAGCTTCGTTCATATTCATTTTCATTAAGACACAGGCTAAGTTCATAACGAATGGCATTGATAAGCAATGGGCATTTGGATTAAAGTCACTACCAAGGGCAACTGGTACACCCAATTCGATCATTCTACGTGCTGGTGGGCATTCTAATCTAAGAATATATGCGGTGGTTGGTAAGAGGACAGCAAATGTTGGTGTAGCGGCCATAGTTTTCATACCTTCTTCACTGACTTTTTCTAAATGGCTGATAGCTCTGGCACCCAATTCACCAGCTAATTCACCAGATTTCATGTATGATAATTCGTCACCGTGGAAATTTAATTCTAAACCTAATTGTTTACCAGCTTCTAATATTTTCTTTGTGTCTTCATATTCAAAGAATCCCTTTTCTAAGAATACATCGATATTGCTTGGTGAGATTTCACCAGCATCTTTTAATCTCTTTAATTCTGGTAATTGTTTATTGATGATATCTTGGGTAGCTTCGTGGGCAGTTGATCCCTTTGGAATTGAGTGACCACCAAGATAGGTTGATACAATTTCTACTGGATGCTTCTTTGCGGCATTATGTAAAACCTTTAACATTTTCATTTCTGTTTCTGTTTCCAAACCATAACCACTCTTTGCCTCAATTAATGTAGTTCCACTCTTTAACATTCTATCTAATCTTGGAATTAATAAATCATACAATTCTTGTTCTGTGCTGTTTCTAGTATGATTTACTGTGAATGTAATACCACCACCTGCTTTTTGAACTTCTAAATAAGTAGCACCTGCTAACTTCATTGCAAACTCGTGTACACGATCTCCGCTAAATACTGGATGTGTGTGACCATCTACAAAACCTGGTAATACTGCTCTACCATTACAATCTATAATATTTTCAAATGTTTTTCCATTGTATTTTTCTTCCATTTCTTTTGATGATCCAATATCGTGAATAATACCATCATTATTAATGATAATAGTTCCATTTTCTAAAATTTCAATCTAGATTTAAAATTTTAATGTTAGTAAATATAATATTAAATTTAAAAACCTTGGTTGTTTACATACATCGCTCATTTCTTTACCAACTAAAAATGGTTTGTTTTTTGAAACGATAACTAATTGTGATGCATTTTCAAGTTTTAATTTATAGTCGAATGTCATCTTTTTATATATACTAGTTGGGTATGTAATTCGTAATTATTCCCTAAAAACAAAAAATGAAAAAAAATGAAAAAAAATAAATTAATTAAAAAAAAGAAAATTTAAAAAAAAGAAAATTTAAAAAAAATAAAAAAAATAAATCAAAATTTTTAATTATTTTTTTTTTTTTTAATTTATTTTTATCCTGTGTGTTGTGTTTAACCCTTTGTTTTTTTTTTTTTTAACTATCTAAACATAATCACATTTCAACTAAACAACTGACTTTGTTTTAATTTTATTTTTTTTTAAATTTAATTGTATCATGACATAAAAAAATAACTATATTCAACAAAATGCAATACCCACACCCCCACAAAATTTAAAATTGGCAAAGCTATTCATGTAAAGAATCATCAAAATTTTAATTTTTTTATTAAATTATGATGAAAACATTGTGTTGTGTGTGTTTATTTGTGTGCCTCATATCAATAAGTTATGGGGTTTTTTCCCACAAAAAAATAATAAATACCCTTTTTATAATAAATAATATTTTTATATTTCAAATTAAAATTAAAAATAGAACAAAAAAAGAAAAACAAACGTTAACATCAACAATATAAATTTAACCACAAATAATAGTTGTAAAATAAAATAAATACAAAAAAAAAAAAAATGAAAGAAATGAAAAAAAAAAAAATATAAATAATTATTGCTTATCAATCAAAATTCAATTAACAATAATCAATAAAGAGTCAACACAAATAAAATAATAATAATAATAATAATAATAATAATAATAATAATAATAATATAGTAATAATAATAATTTATATAATTGTGATCAAAAAAGTAAATAAACAGTACAGTTATATAGATAAATATTTATAAATAAAATCTTTGTGTAACAAAATAATTTTATTTTATTTTATTATTTTTTTATTTATTAAAAAAGTAAATTAATAAATATATTCACCACACACACAAATAGATAAAATTTTAACATACACACTACACACTTCACACTATTATTTTGTTTTTTTAATATAACATAAACTCTAATTTATGTATCTTTATTACATATAATATAATAGATATAAATAACCACCACACCATCAAAAAAAATAATTTTACTTGCTATTTTTTTTTTAATATATTTAGCAATTTCAATATATTTTTTTTGTTGTTAATATAAAATATTTGTTTTTGTTTTTTTTTTTTTTTTAAATTTTATATTATTTAATTTTTTAAAGTATAATTTTAAATTTATCTTTTCTTTTATTTATTGCTTCGCCCCAAAAACAATAATAATTTTGTGTAGGTGGTGCATGCACCAGTGTAATAATAAACATCATAAATATAAAAAATATAAAACAATACAAACTATTTAATACAGCAAAATAATATCTTTTTTATATATGCCAAAAACAAATTTATAAAACAAACTATATTTTATATATATATAAAGAAATGGGAGAATTTAATGTACAATTAAAAACTTTAATAAAAAAGAATTTAATGCTAAAGAGTAAAAGCAAATGTGGTCTAATATGTGAATGTCTATTCCCTATAATCATTGTAATGGTTCTATTTGCAATATTATGTAAGTATGAGTATAATGTATTATTAAACAATACTCTCATTTATTAACAATAGAATTTTTTATTACTCATAGTTATGATAAACTCTTTTAAGGCAGGAGATAATATTTATAGTTTAAATGGTTTTAATAGCATGTATTTTCAATTAAATAATAGTAGTAAATTAATATATGGTAATCCAGATGGCAGTTTAACGATACAGCAAGAAGGGGTTATACAGGTTTTAAAGAATCAATTGAAATTGGTTAGAAATTCCATCAATGTAGACCAGGGTTTAGATTCGATAGAAGATTCATACTTTTTAGAGATTAATAATAAAAAGCAGATGGAGGATTATTTTAAAGAGAATTCGAAACAAGTTTATGGTGGAATATGGTTCCCAGATTCCTCATTAGCTTCAAAAGATACACCATTTAAATATAACATAAGGCTGGATAGCGATGAAACATTAAATAACGAAGAGCAAGAAGTAAAGAATGAAAATGGTTTGGTTTATGTCAGAGGAAAATTTACTAAAATTCAAAGTGCAATGGATCAAGCTATTTTCGGATTCTTTGGTTTAAATAAATCTCTAAATATTACAGCCCAATTATTCCCAGATCCTTATGTAAAGCAATGGGAAAAATGGATAGATGGCAGAGACCAAGTTTTTAAAAATGCAGGTTCAATTTTTGTTACTGCTGGTCTTTTTATATTTGGTTTCCGTTTAATTACCGACGTAGTATTTGAAAAAGAACAAAAAATAAGGGAAGCTATGAAAATGATGGGTTTAAATGACTTGGCCTATTTTCTCAGTTGGATGATAACCTCTCTAGTTACTGCGGTGCCAGTTTCTTTAATTATTTGTCTAATTCTCAAAGGTTCTCAAGTTGTATACCATACATCATGGATTGTAGTTATAGTAACTCTCATTCTTTATGTCATATCTCTGCTACTTCTTGCTATGGTGATGGGTATGTTTTTTGACAAATCAAGGTTTGCAGGTTTAATATCATTTATAATAGTATTGGCCCTCAATTTAATTGGAATTTTTATATCTTACCTCGAATTTAGCCCCTCTGTAAAATTATTGTTATCTTTAGTCTCTCCAATCGCAATTGCATGTTCATTTCACATGATGGCAGTTCGAGATTTAACTTTAATATTAAATGTAAATTGGAACTATCTATTAAGCGAAAAGTATGTATACCAACTATTAATTAGTAATAACTCTTAAACTGTATACTAATTTTTATTTTATCAAATAGTCAAGTAATAGGAATGCTAATTTTAGATATTTTCCTTTATATTTTTTTAATATTTTATTTGGATAATACTATACCAAGTGAATTTGGAACAAAAAAGAAATGGAACTTTATTTTCACAAAATCTTATTGGCTTGGAACTAGTGTTAGTGATGAATCTATAGATTTAGAAACAAAACAAAACGACGATGTAGAATTAATACCAATGGATATAAAAAACAATGTAACCGTATCAATAAAGAATTTAAGAAAAGAATTTCAAACAGGTGATGGTTTAAGAGTTGCAGTAAATGATTTAAATTTGGAAGTATTTCAAGATCAAATTCATGCCTTTTTAGGTCCCAATGGCAGTGGTAAAGTAAGAACTAAAAATAATAAAAATCATAAAGAATTTTAGTTTAAATATTAATATAACTTTTTATTTTAGTCAACTACTATTGGAATGTTAACAGGTTTAATTGAACCAACTTGTGGTACAGCTTCAATCCAAGGCAATGACATAAGAAATCAAATGAGCAAAGTTAGAAGATCATTAGGAATATGTTTACAAACTGATGTAATATGGGGTCAATTGAGTGTATTAGAACATTTAGTCATCTATGCAACTTTAAAAGGCATTACAAAGGGCATAAAAAGAGAAGCTGAAAAAATGGCAATTGAAGTTGGTTTAGGTGAGAAAATTCATTCCCCAGCCTCATCACTATCGGGTGGTCAAAAGAGAAAACTATGTTTGGGTATTGCTTTTATTGGCCGTAGTACTGTGTGTATATTGGATGAACCAACAAGTGGTATGGACCCATTAAGCCGTCGTGGTGTTTGGGACTTCCTATTAAAATATAAAAAAGGCAGAACCATTATTTTAACAACACATTATATGGATGAAGCAGAAATTTTAGGTGATAGAATTGCAATTATATCTTTTGGCAAATTAAAATGTGATGGTTCAAGTTTATTCTTAAAGCAAAAATATGGATGTGGATATCTATTGACCTGCAGCAAAACTTTATCAACAATTAACCAATTTAATACCGACCGTGTTACAAGGTTTGTGCAAGGATTTATCCCAGAAGCAACAGTCTTATCAGATGCTGGTGGTGAACTAAGTTATAGATTTCCCACTTCGAGTGTAAAAGAATTTTCAAATTTTTTTAGAGAATTTGATGAAATGATTGAAGAGTTTGGTATTTCAACATATGGTATTTCAGTAACAACATTAGAAGAGGTATTTTTGAAAATTGGTCATGAAGCTTCAAATGAAAACTTTTTAGAACAAATTACAAAAAATGGTGAAGATATCAGTCAAGAAACATTAAAGGCCAATATTGCAACCGCCCCAAATGGTATCACTGCAAAGCAACAATTAAAAGGTTTATTAATTAAGCGTATCCGAACCTCGCTCAAGGATATCAAATCTTTATTTTTAACTATTATTTTACCTCTTCTGTTTATTGTCGGCTCTATAATTTTATTAAAAGTCATGGATGAAGAGTTTTTAATCTATAACCAAGTTACAACTCCTCTAGTAATGAATGTTGGTATGTTTGGTCCAAACAATCAGGTTCCAATTCAAGCACTAAGTGAAAATGACTACAAGCTACTAAAATCTTCGAGCCCTTACTCTGATGAATTTGTCCAAATAAAAAATCAAGATACTGAAGAAATGAAACAATTCTTGATTGAAAATTACAAAAAAACTGCAGGTTCAATATCACTTTACTCTTCAATTATTCAAGATCCATTCATCTCTTATAAAGTTGGTTTAAATCCAAAGAGAGTTCACTCAGGATCAGCATATATCAATTTAGTAAATGATGCAATATTAAGAAACCATACCGACATTGGTATTCAATTAACAAGTATGCCATTTAACCATGTTTTAACTGATTGGGACAAAGCTGCACAAGGAATGAACATTAAATCTGTTGTTTACTATGTCGTTATAATATGTGGAGGCTTTGGATTAATGGGGGGTAGCTTTGCTGGTAATGTAGCTCAAGAACGTATGAGCCGTGTCAAAAGATTACTTTATATATCTGGATGCAAGAAGTATATCTACTGGGTTACAAATTTAATATGGGACTATATCTTTGTCTCTATTTTAATTTTAATAACATGTATACTATTAACCCAGACCAACGATAAATACAAAGACAACTTTGGGCTATTTTTTGTTGGATTGGTACTATTATGCATCTGTATAATACCACTTTCCTATCTACTCTCTTATAAATTTACCACTCATGCCAAAGCAACTGGAGCAATTTCAGCCATTCATATCGGTGTTGGTGTAGTACTACTAGTTATTGTTTTAGTATTACGTATTCAAGTTATTGTTAAACAAAAAGAAGTCCTTCAAGATATATCAGATATTTTAGATATTATCTTTTGCATTGTTTCACCTATTTTCGCATTCTCAAAGATATTACTTTTAGTTTCCGATTTTCCCGGTTCACTTAGATTAGGACAGTCCAAAATTGATGATTATTGGGCATTTAAAGCAGGCTCACTTCCAGTTATAATTTTAGCACTTCACTGCCTAATTTGGATACCTTGGATTTTATTATTAGATTATTCGCCAGAAATTAAAGGTTACTTAAAGAATCCCAAAAATGTTCCAGCCCCACTACCTCCACCAGATGAAGATTCAGATGTAACTGACGAAAGAGCAAGGTTAGAAAAACTCTCACCTCAAGATGAAGTAGTTCAAATTAAAGGTCTTTATAAAATGTTCCCAGGAAAAGGTAAAAATCCAGATAAAATTGCAGTTTACAATACTACTTTAGGTATACCACGGGGCCAAACATTTGGTTTATTAGGTTTAAATGGTGCAGGTAAAACAACAACTCTTTCAGCACTTTGTGGTGATATTGTACCAACTTCGGGTGAAATTTTAATAAATGGTTTTGATTTAATAACCCAAAGATCTCAAGCACTTTCAAACATTGCATATTGCCCACAATTTGATGCTCTATCAGTACTGTTATCTGCAAGAGAGCAACTATGGCTTTACTGTAGAATTAAAGGAATACCTGAAGAAAAGATTTCAAATGTTGTAGAATCATTCATTAAAATGATGGATTTAAATCGTATTGCAAATAGTAATTGTGGTGGATATTCAGGTGGCAATAAAAGAAAACTATCATTATCAATTGCCATGCTTGGTGCACCAGCCCTTTGTTATTTAGATGAACCAAGGTTTGTAGTAACAGGAAACTCTATAACTATAAAATATTTTCTAATTTATTAATATTTTTTTTATTCAAATTTTAGTACTGGTTGTGATCCCGTAGTACGTCGTTACCTATGGAATGTTGTAAGTGAACTTAGCAAAGTATCAAGTATTATTATAACAACCCATTCAATGGAGGAGTGTCAAGCACTATGTGGTAAATATTTTTATAAAAAATTAACTACACCTAATTTTTTCTAACATTTCTTTATTAATTCACAGGTAGGGTAACAATTATGAAGGAAGGTAAATTTATGTGTTTAGGTTCGATTCAGCATGTAAAAAATAAATTTGGTTCGGGATATTCATTCGATGTTAAATTTAAAAAGGAGTTTTTAGAAGGTGGAGTCCAACAAATACTAAAATATTTCCCAAATGCAAAAGTCATTGACCAACATGATTTAATAGCCTCCTTTGAACTACAAAACCAACAATTAAAAGTTTCAGAAATATTCCATATCCTTCAAAACGACCTTGGTTCAATTTTAGATGACTACTCAGTTTCCCAAACCTCACTTGAACAAGTTTTCTTAAAACTAACAGGTGCCTCATATGAAAATCGACTCAATAATATAAAGCAAATTAGTGACTAATATCACATGATATTCCAAACTATTAAAACTAAATTTAATAAATAATATCACAATTAAAAAACAAATAAATATTTTATTTGTTTCATTTACCAAAATCAATTCTAAAATAATTCTAATATAATTTCTTTTTATTTAGAAAACTGAGTTAAATATTTTATTAAAAAAAAAAAAAAAAAACTGTAAAAAAAACTGTTTTTAATTATTTTCAAATTGAAAACTATTGTTGATCAACCTTTTCATCTTCTTTTTCTTTATTTTTATAGTTATTTGATTGCTTCCAAACGTTTGAGGAAAATTTCTTTATTGTTTCTGAATCTAATTGTAAATTAAAACTATTACGGAATTTTGATGTTGAAAGATCTATACCAATTCCATTTAAACCATATACATTTGCAACAGCTAAAACTGAACCCTTACCGCAAAATGGATCCAATACAGTATGTGAACCAATACCACGTACATAAGATGTTGAAATTTCACAAGCATTTAAACCCATAGCTCTGGACCAAACCATATCACCTCTTGTGTTTATATCTGGTGTATTATCTTGATATTTAATGTTTGTTGGTTGTTTAGCAAAACAAATCATATGTGTAAATGATGATTTATTTTTTGTGATAATCATTTTTGTTAAATCACTTGCTGCCATAATTTTATGCCAAACTACCTTGCATCCTGCTGCCTCTATACCTTTCATTGCTAAATAACCTTTGTCAATATACTCTTCAATTAAACTTCTATCATGTTTCCAATGATATTTAATATCTGTTTGATAAACAATACCAACATTATTATCACTTAACTAGAAAATTAAAAGAAAAAAATTAGTTAACTAATGAAACTGCCAAGCTATAATAGAAATAGGGTTACAAACCTTTGAGGCAATTAATTGTACAGTATTTGTAAACCATTGTTTATATTGCTCGAGTGTAAAACCTGAAACCTCTGTGATATCAGGTAACGATGTTATAACACTTGTATTTGGGTCAATTGCATTATTATTTAACCATTGAACAGCATCCATACAATATACATCACGGTAAACACCAAATTTATCAATTAAACCCTTTTCTTTATTTAATTGTAATGTTTCAACATCCATAGGCTGTGTAATTGCAAATTTATTTGGATCATCTGGTCCATCTTGTATCTGTATATGTATTGGTCTTGTTTCATAGCTATTAAACTGTACACTTGCTGATTTTGTATCTAAGTATCTACTCAAAACCAAATATTTCCTTAAATATTCTTTTTCTTCTATTAAATTTATATTTATTGGATTATTTTTTATATAAAAAGTTTGATGATTATTGTTAATTATATTACTATTGTTTGTTATTGCTGTTGTTGACATTCTAATGATTCTTTTCATTTAATTTTATCAAAAAAAAATTAAAAATAAAAAAACAAAAAAATAAAATTAAAAAAATAAAACGAAAAAATTAAAAAAAAATAAATAAAATTATTTTTAAATTTTAAAAATAAAGTGTTTATTTACAAACTAATAACTATATTTAGCCATATAATATTTTAAAAAATGCCACCGTCCATAATTGAAAAGGCCTTAACCAAATCTTTTCTCTATTAAAATAATTTAAATTAGTATATACATCTATAGACGTTTGGATATTTATGGAATAGTAATAATAATAAATATTTACCTTATATCTTGTTGATCTTTCTATATAAATTGATCGCTCCTCTTCTTCATCGTCATAATAAAAATGGTTTATCATTAATTGATGGTTTGAAACAACAGCCCAAGACTCGGCCAAAGCAGCTTTATTATCACCATTAGTGTTGCTATTATTACTGTTGCTGACAGTATTATTTGTAATTAAAAATACAATTTGATAATCATTTGCGATTGCTTTCAGATGTCTTGAAATATTCATCATTATAAAATGACCTTGAGTTTGCTTACCACCAATAATGGGTGATAGTATAGTACCAATTGAATCGATTACAATCATTTTTAAATCTTTATAAAACCTGTTCTCTGAATCTTGCCTATTTATGAGATGATGTTCTATACTATTTAATAAATTCATTAAAGATATTGAGTCGAAACAATTTATAACTTTAATTCTATCTAAAATATTTAAAAACTCGTTGGTTTTACTGTTACTATCATCTGTTAAGGGTAATGTCTCGTCACTATTATTTGATTTATAAATTCCGACCAATCTGTTTGGTGAAAATGAATTTGAGCTGTCTATATAAATAATATTATTGTTTGGACTTTGCATAGATATATTTAAAGATGCCAACATTGAAATTTGAGTTTTGCCACATGAGGATGGTCCCACGATTTCATAAATTTCTCCACCGTTAAATCCCTCACCCAAAAGCAAATCATCTAATACCTGTATACCACTTGGAAACCTATTACTATTTTGTTGAGAATCTAGATGAAACTGATAACCATTGGTTGGTACTGACCCAAAAAAAGTTAATAAATTGGTCTGTATGCTATAAATTGACTCTAAAGGTATATTGGTTTTTCTGTGTATCTGATATGCGTCATTAAATAAAATTAACTCTATGCTGTTATATCCTGTCTTTTCGAATGTATCGAAATTCTCTTTACTTAATAGCAAACCCTTATAAAATTTAATATCTAATTCCATGTGTTTTATTTTTTAATTTAAAAAAACCAAAATAAAAAAAATAGAAAAAAATAAAAAATGGAAAAAATAAAAAAATAATTTTTTAAATATTTGAAAAATAATATTTCAAAGAAAAATAGTGCTTCTTGTTTTTTTTAATAATCAATATTTTTTAAAAATAGATTTGGGTTAGAGTTTAAAAAAATATTTATATGATTTATTTATTTTAAGATATTTAAAATTTTTTTTTTTTTTTTTTTTTTTTTTTTATTTACAAAAAAGGAATGTTTATGAATAGTTTTTATCTATTTATTTTCCAGCATTATGTTGATAAGCTTGATAGTCAAACTTTTCTTTTTCAAATTGAGCTTCTAATGCCTTTCCATTTGATTCCATTCTTGCATTCTTTGTAAGGTGACCAACTTTTTCTTTGAGTATGCCTTTAACATGTTTGATTTGAGATGGTTTATGTGGTTCAGTATAATGTTCACCAGTGTGGGCAGCTTCTGCTTTGGTAGCAGTTGGTTTGGTGGCGGTGGAACCAAGATTGTTATAATTTGGACCTGTTGTACCGGCATTATTGTTTGTCATTGAAACTGGTTTATCGTTCAAATTATGGAGAGCGCTATCTTTTGGAACTGGTTTTGTAGCAGCACTACCACCAGTTGGGTTGGCAGCAGTAGTTGGTTTTAATGGTTGGTTGAAGCCTTTTCCTCCTTTGGTAGCATCTGGGAAAAGAGTATATTTTAATTGGTCAAATGTTGTTTCTCTAGTTTGAACTTTTTTTAAATTACCTATTTTACCGGTTAATTGTTTATTAAGTGGACCCCAAGTATTAACTGGTAATCTATTTAATGGTGGTGCTGGTGGTGCTGTTGGAATTGAAAATGGAACTGCACCTAATGTATTGGCTGATGCAAAAGTTGTTGGAGCTTTGTTTTGGAAAACCTTTTCTTCTACAACTATTATAATAATTTAGAAAAAAATTAATATTATTTTATTAAAAAAAAAAGTTAACTATGCTTACTCTTTTCAGTTTTTATAACTTTTTCATTGGCCATTAATGGCTTTGGAGATGATTCAACAGCAGTACTAAAGATGTTTGGTGAATTTGCTGGTTCATAAACAAAGGTGTTACCTTGTTCTTTTGAAACTTTATATGATGAAGTCATTTTTATTTATTTTAAAAAACAAATATTATTATTTTATTTAAGGATATTATTATTATTATATTATTATTTATATACGTATAAACAATGAATGAAAAAAGAATTGTTTTTTTTTTTTTAAGCTTTATAAGTTTTTTTTGTCTGTTTAAAAAAAAAGAAAATTAAATAAAATAATTTATTAGATTATTATAAAAGTTTTAAATTATCAAAAGTCCTTTTTTGAATTTACAGATTTTAAAATAATTATTTTAAAAATAATTTATTTAAAAAAAAATTACTTTTTTTAAAAAAAAATTACTTTTTTTAGAAAAAAATAAAAATAAAAAATAAAAAATAAAAATAATTTTATATATTTATTGATAATTTATTTTTTAGAAAGTAGAAATTATAAGATTCAATTATCTTTATCCTAAAAAAAACATTCAAAATAAATAAAATTCAAATAAATAAAATTTTATTTATTTATCTCAATTTAATAATAAATTATTTAAACTTTTTTTTTTTATTTAGTTTTTTTAAGTTTTATGTTTTAAATATTTTTTTTTTAGTTTTAAAAAAAAAAAAAAAAGGCTGTAACAAATAAAGTGGACAAAATATTAATTTTAAAAAAAATATTATTTGTTTATTATTTATTATTTATAATTATTGGTTAGTGTATTAAATTAATTTGGTGGATTCAATGGTACAATTGGTTGAGAGTCAGTTTGTTGAGCAGTTGATTGAGGTGAAGTTGTTCCAACTAATGTATTATTTGATTGAATTGGGGAAACGACTGGAGCAACTGCCGAAATTGGAGATGAAGTTTGTGGTGGTGAAACACCAGTAGCATTACCATTACTATTTGAATTTTGTTGTGGATAACCCATTGGATCTTGCTTTATAGTTGGTGAATGGTGAGTAGGTGAAGATACTAATGGTTGGTTTAAACCTTGTTGTTGTAAATATTGTTGTTGTTGTAAAGGTTGTTGTAATTGATTATATTGTTGAACCTGAGGTTGTTGATATTGTTGGGGAATTTGTTGTTGTTGTTGTAATGATTGCTGTAACTGTGGAATTTGTTGTTGCTGCTGTTGTAAAGGGATAGATTGTTGTTGGGGAATTTGTTGTTGTGGTTGCTGTTGTTGTTGTTGTGGTTGTTGTGGTTGTTGTTGTGGAGCACCTTGTTGTGGTTGTTGTTGTGGAGCACCTTGTTGATTAGCATTGTTATAATCATCGGCCTTGGTTTCGGTTGACATCTTAAAATCACATTCTACACGGGTATCTCTAATGCTGATGATAAATGTAACCTTTTGATATTCGTGTATAAAAAAACCAAATGGGGACTCTCTCTTTTCAACCTTTTTCCTGACCCAATCTTTACCGCTTGAGAGAGTTGGGAACCCAGATCTAGCATTAAAAGTAAAGTATAGATGTTGAACATTTACTTTTTCATTATTAATGTAGGCGACACGTTCTTTTGTATAACTTCTCCAATATCTAAAGCTGCTAAAATGCTCTCTAAATAACTCTACTGGTAAGCAACCCAATGGAACACCCTTGACTGTTCTACCATAACCATTTTCTAAACGATCTTGAAGAATGGTATGAGCAACTTCCAAAAACTCTTGTAATCTAATTTGTTTATAAAGTGTTGTAAAATAACTTCTATCAATTAATTGATCATCCATTATTTATCTTTTCTTATTAGGCAAACAACTAGATCCTGACTAATATGGAAACCCAAACAATTGTATATGGCGGGAACTAAACTTGGATAATATAAAATTTCGTATTTAAACTCTTTTAACTTTTTGAAGCCTTTATGAATTTAAATTGGGTAGTAATTATTTCTAGTGAGAATTTATTACTCTTTTTTTATTTTTTTTTTTTTTTTTAATATACTTTTTCTTATTAAAAAAATTTTAATAATAAAAAGATCTGGAGTGTAATGTAAAAAAATTCCAAAAAAAAAAAAAAAACAATAGTTTATTTATAATAAAAGTATTTGTGATTAATAATATACTTTTTTTGGAATATGATTTATAATTTTAAAATATATTTTTAAAAAAAAAAAAATCAATTAAGTTCAAACAATATAAAAAAAATAATAATTAAAAAAAATTATATTTTAAAAAAATAATATTTAAAAAAAAATAAATAAAAAAAAAAAAAAATTTAAAAAAAATTAAAAAAAAAAGAAAAAAAATTTAAAAAAAATTTTTAAAAAAAAGAAAAAAAATTAAAAAAAATTAAAATTTTTTGTTATGGAAATATATTATGTATTTGTATATGTATTATTAATATATTTATAATGGTGTGAATGAGTGTGAAAAATTATTTGAAATAAAAATTATTAAATTATTAAATAAATGAAAATTAAGTTAAATATAAAAATAAGAAAAAGAAAAAGAAAATTTTAATTAGTAAATAATTCTTTTAAAAATTTATATAAAATACAAATAGAATAGTTTAAAAAAAAAAAAAAAAAAAAAAAAGTAATGTGTATTATTTATATATACAATATTATTGTTTAATGTACCGGCCCTGCCACCAAAACCAACATGTTACTTTATTTATTGAAATGCATTTTTTTATTTTATTATTTCTTTTAATTATATAATTATGTTTATGTTTGATTAAACTAATGTGTTCGAAATAGATAAATATAAACGAAAAGTATAAGCCCAATCGCAGTAATTTAAAATTTTTTAATTAAAATAAAAAAATTAAATTTTAAAAAAAATAAAATTTAAAAAAAATAAAATTTTTTTATATTATAGTTATTTTTATTTATTTATTTGTTTTTTTTTTTTTAAATTTGTTTTTTTTTTATTTTTTAATTTTTTTATTATATTATTTATTTATTTATTTATTTCCTATTTTTAAATGTTGTGATTTAATAAATAT